>NW_006239256.1:364797-368437 GCF_000226075.1 Solanum tuberosum | reverse complement strand
CATAGAAATTAACATAGATTGGACTCGTGCTGACATTCATGCTTTTAATTAAAACATAGAAATTAACATAGATTGGACTCCTGCTGATATTTATGTTTCCTTTTTTAAATTTTTTTCTTTTATACTTTATATAAATAATTTTTTTATGTAAAAAGTATTATAAATCATAATAATTAATAGCTTAAAATATTTCAAAACATATAAACAGTTTTTGTTAACTTTCAAAATTTCATCTATACCGCATAAATTGGAGAAATATAGATATATAGATATTTTAAGTTGCTAATTATTGTGAGTTATAGTACGTTTTATGTAATTTTCATATATATTACTCGGTCCTGATTTATGTGATACAAATGAAATTTCAAAAGTCAATGAATTTTTTAAAAGTTTCTTTTTATATTAACTTGTTAATTATTGTGATTCATAATATATTTATGTAAAACATACTCTAAATAAAAATAATTAGCAACTTAAAATATATAAAAACATACTAAAAAATTGATTAACTTCAAATTTCATATGTACCACATAAATTGAAACAGAAACAGTAACATATATTGGGCCCCATGCTAGCACGGGGTCCCATATCTAGTGTGTATATATATATATATATATATATATATATAAAAGCAGTGTAATTTAGTTTGTCTATTGATGTAATCTCAATGGAGTGTGTCATCCTTCTTTCTTCAACTCTAATTCCTACAAAAAAAAAATCAATTTATTTGTTTTTTTTTAAAAAAAATAATTAATTTATATATTATTAATATAATCATTGCAGAATTGATTTGAAAGGAGAAGACAAAGCAAAAAGGAAATTAATTTTAATTTTCGAGTTAAATTACTAGCTTTATGAAAGAGTTCTATATACATGTCTTGTCATAACATCTAAAAAATAAACTACGATCTTTAAAAAAATAAAAAGTCCAGGAAGTAATCTATACATAATGGCCTAATATATAAATAAGTATATAAACAATGTAACATGAGGTAGCAAATTAAGCATAAATTAATACAATATAAAGGGTGCATGTGTTAAAGCTAAAGTGCAATATATATAATGTATAAAACATTTAAAAATAATTACCTCTTTGATTTATAAATTGAAAATGGACTTGTTGGAGTATACTTGAGTTTCTTCTTAAATTCTTCTTTGCTCAACTTTTATGAAGGTGAAGAATGAGAGATGGAGAATATAAAATTATATATGACTATATATAAATTTTTCTTTGGGTTTGCAAGCCTACCTATATAACTAACATGAAATAATGTATCTTTTGAGAAAAGTATCATAGAATATATAAAGCTTTAGTATCATAGAATAAAGTGAATGTCATTTAAATTTAAGAAAACATACTATTGAATAACACTTTAAGTGTGTCTCGAAGCCACCATTTATTCTAAGATTTGATATCTAAGTTTTTTTGAAGGACACTTTTAGGGTGTGTTCGATACGACACAGTTAGATGTTATTTATTCTGGAAAATGAGTGAGTTTTTTAATTTATTTTTTAATATTAAAAGTACTCTTCAACTATTGGAAATGAATCAAATACACCCATCATATGATTTTGGGGTAAAAATATTTTTATCGTAGTAATGACTCACTTTTACCCCTCAAAACTAACAACCACTTTTTATATTTATTTATTATTTACACCCAACATTCTACATGATATATTTAAGATTATAAGATTTAGTAACTCAATGAAAGATGTGCAGAATTTTTTCCTAGTATTAAATGTGTGTAAAATTAAATATACACTTATAACTTATAAGTAACATAATTTTTATTGATAAGGAATGTCCATTCAACCACCCTTCACATTTTTAGCTCCCTCCGATCTCTTTTAAGAATTTTGGCACCCTGATTGTGTCATGGCCCAGACCGTCGTGATTGGCACCCACACTAACCCTCCGGTGGGAGAACCGTTACTACAACCCAACTAAACAACTTAACCAAGACTAAGGCATTTAAATATACGGAAGCAGGTTTAAATGACAATAAAAATGGAGTCCCCATAAACTCCAAGGGTTCAACTAAAACAACGAAACATAACTAATTTCATTGCCTGAAAGTCATTGTACCAAAACTCTGATTAACTAACAAGTCTAAGAAAAGGGGTGCAACCCCGAAACCTAAACAAAACACCATAAACAAATAGTATGAGTCCTAAAAGAGGGGACTTAAACAATAGAGATCCATGACTGCCTGAAAGAATTGACTCACCTTTGAATCCAGTCACGCTCAAAAGTCACCTAACTGAGGTCTGTCAATAGCCTCTTGAAGATGTCCTGTACTCAACAAAGAACATGCAAGTGCAGTATCAGTACACAACCACAATGTACTGGTAGAATCACGCGGCTATCCCATTAAGCAAAATATATATAAGCAGTCACAACAAAGTAAACATGACATGTACATAATATATATATATATATATATATATACACACACACATTGATTATCATTTTAGAGCAACAAACAGTCTTCCAATATCAATCACCATTAGAATATGAACGTAATCATCACAAGTAGATACACAACACAATTCAATGGTCCTCTCACGGAACCCAATTCAATGGTCCTCTCATGGAACCCATACCCAAACTGTTAGTGTATCGTAACGTGGTACCCGATCCCAATTAGTGTGCCGAAAGTGACACCCGATCCTATATATGCACCGAAAAGCGGCACCCGATCCAAGTTAGTATTTCAGACGTGACACCCGATCCAATATATGCACTGAAACGTGGCACTCGATCCAAGTTAGTGTGTCGAAACGTGACACCTGTTCCCATCATCATACCACAATCACAAACACAATGTACTTTCTCATAATCATACAATCAAGGGTTGATTCATGACATACAATCGTTCATTCATACCCATTTACATTAGGTTTGATCAATAGTGCTACACTCACATACATACACGTATTACAATGAAGCAATTACCCACATACGTCACACAAACATGAAATCAAACCATCACATACCTTTAAACCAAGCTTGAATCCCCTAAGGCACTTGAATCCTCCCTTTCCAGATTCTTTCCGCTTGTTCAAGGTCTACAAACAATTAATATACGCAAGGATCAACAATCAAAGGTTTAATTATCTGTGTCGCGACCCGAGTCTATACCCTGGACGTGGACGACACTCAAGAACCATTGCTGGTCCCCAAGCGAACCCTCATCCTGGCTGACTACAAGCGGAAGACTAACTTAAGCATGCAAAAGCTTTAAACTGAATAAAATTCAATAAACTCAACTTTTCAAATCTTTAACTCAAATGAACAACTCGAAATATAAAAAAAAATATTCAACTCGCCATAAAATAGAAAACTTAAGTCTTTAAAACATTTAATGAAATAAATGTAAACTACAAACTTCTCAACTATACTGACTATCTATGAAGCCTCTAACTGATAAAGATGGAAGTCGGGACAAGACCCACGACATCCTAACAACTGATATAACTGAAAGGTAAATGAAATCCTCTAGAAACAATAAGGCTCACCATAGCTAACTCGAACTCTCGGATGTATCAACGAAGCTCCTGTTGATGATCCTGAATACATGTGTCTGCATCATGAGAAGATACATGCCAAATGTCTCAGTACGTGGAATGTACGAG
>NW_006239256.1:357834-364789 GCF_000226075.1 Solanum tuberosum | reverse complement strand
TTACCTCTTCTCAAACTTACTCAACTCAAGGAATACTCAAAACTACTCAAACTTACTCAACTCAGAAGTACTCAAGGATAAGATACTCAACTCAGAGATTAGATACTCAACTCAAGGATTAGATACTCAACTTCAAAGATATGATACTCGACTTGAAATACTCAACTCATGAATACTTAATTGAACTCATTTCATTATAAAGCAGTTTAAAACAAGTGCAATATAAAGAAACAAACTGTTTAAAAACATGATTTCAACTCGGTGTGTATGCAAGGATACAACATAACTCTGAAATGTACGTAAAAATACAAATAAACTGATGTATATAAAAATACAATAACTTCTGTGGGAGTTTCTCTAACCGACAACCATCACATAAGAGCTATAGTGATGATACAGCGATCTACCTCACGCTGCCAGCGCATCCTATACCCGGCCAAAGGTATAGGACCTGAACTACTAATGGATCCACTAGTCTAAGTGAAAAGGGTTCATCTAAAAACTATGACCCTTTTCTACCCATTATGGCTACATGGTTTATGGGGGCTGTGAGTTGTTTGAACTCTCCCCCATATCGGTGCTCAATACTACTCCTAAAATATACTAGCTCTTATGTTTTAAAAAAAACATACTTCCTATGTCATTTGAGATTAGTGCTCAAAACATAGCCCAAAGGCTATTTTGGAAATCTCAGTTTCCTCTCTTGCTTTATTTAGAAAGCGATTTCTCTTTTCTGAGAACTAGCTCAAAAGCTCTTTGGAAACTCAGTTTCCATTCTTATCAAATGTGAAAATATTTATAAACTCTTTGGGAATATTTAGTACCCATATACTTTTGAAGAAAAGGACTTCAAACTTTACTCTTTACTCTTTACTAAACTCAAAGCTTTAAGTCTTAAAACAAAGTTTAAAAATTTGTAAAAGACTTATTAAGATATGGTTCATGCCAAATTATGGGCATGAACGACTCAATGCAAGGTTTTCAATAACCATAGATAGAGTTCAATACTTGGAACTCAAGAACTTCAATGATATAACTCATCTCAAGATTTTTCGACTTATAGTGTTCATGCGGAATTATGGGCATGAAATATTCAACTCAAGTACTCAAAAATGCTTCTCAAAAGGGATTTAGGAACTAAACACTTAAAGGCTTAGAACTTGAAGATACCACTTCTCTGAAAGATGCTCAACTTACGAAGTTCATGCGAAATTATGGGCATGAAACAACTCGACTCGATGGTCTACATAACTATATGAAACTCATGTATACGACTCTTCTTATTCTCTGACTTACTTCCTCAAAACTTAGTCAACTTGATAGTTGACCTCAAAGGATCCACAATTGAACTCAAAGGCTTTCTTGAACTTTACTCTTAACTCTCTTTTGAATGTGAATTATGAATTCAAGAGTTATGTTTTATGATATGAAGGATCTCGTGATGAAAAAGTAGAAGCATGAATACATTCTCATCATTCTCATACTCACTTGCTCGAGTCTTGAAACAAGTTACTAGAAGTTGTAGAAGACTCCTCAAAAGGACTCAAAGGGGCTTTCTCAAATTGATCGGAAAAACTCTCAAGACTTAACTCTTAACTTTACTTTGAATTTGTATTATGAATTCAAGTTTATGACCATGTTATGAATGATTTCTAAGTGTTTGGAGGTACTTTGAAGTGTTTAGAATCAAAAGGGGTGAAGATACACTTCAAAGGAGCTCAAACGGGACAACCGACGGAGAATGAGTGGGGGCAGGCGACCTTGGCGCGTTCCGGGCACGGGGCGCCAGCCCCTAACTTTAGAGACTGCATATGGGCGCACTGCAAGCGTTCTGCCCCTTCCCCTTGGGTGCATTTGGGGAGCGCCGCGCCAGCATCTCCCCAGGCAAAGTATCAACGAATTTCGCCTCTCGTTTTCTGACCCTAAATCATTTTTAATCCATTTCTTTTCTTAAGTTTTTCTTAGATTCAATTACCCAACCTAAGTACACACTAATCCACTCAAAACAACACTCAAAATAATCACTTTCATCTCAAGAAATCTTCAAAACCCCAACAAAAGAAGATTTATAATGAACTTCAAGAACTTAAATCCTTCAACTTTTGAGAATGAAATTACGCTGAAAATAACATGTTTGGCGTGTGGGTGAACTAACCCAACACTATGGAAGCTTTATACCTCTTAGGAATCAAACCCATGGCGAAAATCCGCAACTAAACTCAAGAACGTCAACGAACGCCTTCATCCTTTCTTCTTTTCTCCTCTTTCCTCTTCTGCTTTTCTCTCAACTAAAACCCTAGGTGTAAACTAGGATTATAAAACTGAACCTAATCAGATTAGACCCCTAAAATATTACTAAAAACGAATTAAATCTGATTGGGTAAGGAAAAGACCAAAATACCCCTCTAAAATCCGATTTTGACTTTCCTTAACTGGACAACCTAATTTCAAAAGGCCATATCTCACTCATCCGACCTCGAAACTTAGAAAACTCGGTGGCGTTGGAAATATAATTCAAAGGTCTTTCCTACGGTATCTGGTAGCACACCTAAATCATCCTGAGATGGAAGTTATGGTAGTTTGAAGTCTTCCCAAAACTCATACTTAGCTTAACTAGCAAAATTTCAGATTTTGCTATTTCCAATTTAATCTTTTTGGGACTCAAGGTGCTACATCTAGTGACCTTAACACATAAGAAATTTTTAATTTCTTGGTAAAATCTCACTCACTACGAAGAACGGTTTGAGTCTTAGTTCGAAAATTTTTCTGGGGTGTTACAATCTGGATTATAACAAATTCAATAACCTAAGACCAAACCCATGATCCTAAGGTGCAACTGGGGCTTTTTCTCACCATGCAATTCAGTCCAAAAACCCTCCCCCAATAGTAATTAACCAAGAATCTAAGTTCTACAGATTGAAAAAGGATTAGAGGAGTAAGAACCTTACATTTAGTGCTAGAAGAGGTGGAAAACTGTCAAGAACTCGCCCAGGTTCGTCTCCTAGCTCTCAAGAACGAAAATTGCAGAATAATAACGTTTTTGGGGTTTATTTCTGACTTAAGTTGCGACTGGCCCACCATAGCGGGACCCAACCCGCCACAGCTGCCCCACCCTAGTGGCTTGCACAGAAACAGAGAGTCTAAATTAGAGTTTTAAACCCCCATTTCACAACACACCTTCAACCCATGACATTCAAAAACTACCGTTCAAGCTAAGATCAGTTTCGGGAGTTCTACTCGCCCGAATTCGATTCCGTAAAGTCGTATGGGTTCCTTAACGTCTTAGCTATCTACTCATGCAATCAATTTCATTATTACACTTCTCATTCATTACCAGATTTCCCTAGACTTGCCTGACTCCGATTTCGTCCAAATTTGGACTAGGCTAGGAAATTTCAAGTACTACTCAAAAGTTTTCTGGCCCAAATTCTTTTCCTATTGGATTTTCCATAATGACGAGAACATGTATCGAAAAAGTCAATCAATAATGTTCATTAAGTAATTTTTAAGTTTTTGTGTTTATTAAGAAAAATAATAACTATAACATATAATTTATCAAATTATTCATTTTTAATAAAATTAGATTTTTTTTTTGTTCAATAAATTTACGCCTTTGAAGTGATGTGGATTAGATTGATTACACAAATTACTCTCGAATAAATTCAACCACAAAACAACCATCAATCAACAACATTTTTGAAAATTTGCCAACAATATCATTTTCTAAGTTATTATCATAACACTTTAGTATTATTTCATCTTTCTTTTTCTCCAATGCACTCAGGGGCGGAGCTAGGATTTTTAATAAGGGGGTTCAAAATCTGAAGGACTAAACACACAAACTAGCTGAAGAGGGTTCGACGACTACTATATATACATAAAAAATAATATTAACCATGTATAAATAGTAATATTTTCCGCCGAGAAGGGTTCGGATGAACCCCTGTTAGAAGGCTGCCTCCACCCCTGAATGCACTAATGCAAGTTTCCACATCAAGCTAGCCCCTCTTTTCGCTGGAGAAATTGTTGTAGGTACAACAATTTTTACTTCTCCATCGAACTAAGTTCATGAGTCCCTTTATGGTAAGGACATTGGCGTATAAGCATCTACATTTGATTTTTGTAAAATTTGATATCAAGTTTAGTTGAAGTAAAACACTTTTAGGGTGTGTTTGATACGATAAGAGATGATATTTTTTCTGAAAAATAAGTGAGTTTCTTATTTATGAAAGCTAGCTATTGCCTTTTGATGGTGGAAGTGACAAATATAGATACTTGAAATAAACTGCTTAACATTCAACTAGAAAACCCAATACAAAAGGGGACATAGAATTAATGAAGAACTCATAATAAGATCATCAACACTACAATTGAGATAATTACTAGTACTTATTTCTTAAGAGGACCTGTGAAAGTTAAAATAGTTTGTATAGTTGTGAGTATTAGGAGTATAATGGCTGCCACAGTTGAAGCTCCTACCCAAGGACTGCTAAAATAATTGTGCATTAAATTTGCCTTCATTCTATTCCATGGTTTTTCACGATATTCAATTGTTTTTTTGATTTCTTCTTTGTAATAGAAGTTGGAATACGTAGTGACCCCTTTTCCAATTTTGTTGAAGAGGCTAGCAACTTCTTTGTCCTCTCCTATCCAGTTCTCTATGATTCCTTTCTGGCAAAGCAAATTCACATCTTTTTCTGAGTTGATAAGGTGATCCATGAAAGTTGCATAATCGCTAAAATATGTAGGATCTACATCAGATGATTGTTGCTCATAAGCAATGAGATTTCGCAGGAGAGTTTCTGAACCATCTACGACCTGAAAATAAGGGATTGTCATCAATCCATTCTCGAACTTTATATCAAATAAACTTGTCATATTTTTTACCTTTGCATAGCTAACTCCAGCTTCGGAAAGCTCGGTTGCATTTGGCATGACCGTAGGACTCGTTTTGTCATTTTTTGAGTTTTTCATGGGATTCAGGCCATGACATGAAAATATGTGTGCTGCATGAAGTAAATGTTTGATATTTCCTTCATTACAATATTCTCTCTCTGTAAAGGAGTAATTGGGGCTCATTTCTTGCAAGGTAAACAACTTATCCGCCAATATTGCCAATGAAAATTCATCAACTTGCTTTGTCATGAAATGAAGCTTGTTGAGTACAAAGAAAGGAAGTTGATTTTCTAGTAACATCAAGTCTCGGAATATGTAACTATCATTAATATTAATAATCTTGTCTTCTCCTTTTGGATATATTCCACAACACTCTCGAATAAACTCAACCACAAAACAACCATCAAACAACAACATTTCGCAAAATTCATGACTATCGTTACCAAACTTTTCTATATCTTCGTAACACTTCAATACTTTCTCCTTCACTTTCTCCAATTCACTGATGTAACTTTTCACATCAAGTCTCTTATTTCGTTGAAGAAACCGTCGTCGGTATAATAGTTTGTACTTTTTCATTGGACCAAGTTGAGTATTCTTCTTATGATAAGGACCAATGGAGACCATCTTTGGTGTATAAGCATCTGGATTTGATTCACGTTGCCACACATTTACTTTGAATATCGTACGCGATTTAATAGATGAATTGTCTAAATCCTCAAACATTTCATCAATTCTTTCATTTATGTCGATTAAATGATCCACTTTTCTCCCTTCTTCTATCTGTAACAGAGAAGAGGCAAGTATACTTTGCGGTCTAGATCAAACATATATTTCGTAAAAAATAAAGTAATGCATATATACCTTCATTGTTTTATAAATGATGCATATTTACCCCTTTTGTTAATAGAATGAATTAAAAAAAATATAAAACTAATTTTTTAATTTCAAAAATGTCACGTGACTTTAAAAAATTACCTCACCTTATACATTACCCCTCCAAATCTCTTGAAATTCATGCACATATATAGAAAAAGATTATACATTTAATTGCCAAAAGAAAAGTGTGTTAATGAAATTAGAATTTTTTTTTTATATAGTTGAGAGAGACCTCATCTTTTTTAGTTTGAGGAAGTAGTGGAATTTGGTCATCTATTGGGGTAATCTCAATGGAGTGATCTGCCATACTTCTTTCTTCAACTATAAGTCCTACAAAAGAAAGTTGAAAGTTGTTTGTTTTTAAAGAAATTTTGACCGAAATAAGCCATTATTTAAAACAGTTTATCAAAATAATATATTTTTCTGAAATTTTACAAAATTAGAATAAACATATTTCTTAATAATGTTTTGGCTTTATTTCATTCAAAAGAATTCAATAAAAAAAAAGACAAAGATCTGACGGAGTAAATAGATATAAATATTACTATCAGTAACGTTTTATAATTTGTCACTCTGACATGTGTTACAGCTAATTACGTTACTCATAATAATGTTGGAGGCAAAGGCAGAGGCCAATTAAAGGATCATTCATAGACTCAAGGTTGAGATTTGAGAATTCATCCTCTTTTTGTAAACATAGGAAAATTAGAAACAAAAGTGTTGGAGGCAGAGGCAAATATAGTTAATATCCTACGGGGTAGACTATAGACTTAATAATTTTTGACAAGAAAAATAATTTAATAAAAATCACTAGAATTCTAAAGAAACGTTACCGTGATACCTCAGAGTAACAGATTATAAAACGTTATTGATAGCAACATTTAATATTTGCTTATTCTGAATAAAATATAGCCTAAAACGTTATTGAGAAGCACGTTTATTCTAATTTCGTAAAACTTCAAAAAATAAAAACGTATTAATTTGATGAATTGATTTAAATAATAACTTTGGTCAAAAATCATTTTTTTAAATCAAATTAATTACAAAATTTGATTTGAAAAGAAAAGACAAGCAAAAAGGGAAATCAATTTTAATTTTCTTGTAGCTTTATGAAAAAGAACCCTATATACATGTCTTGTCATAACCTGTAGAAAAATAAACTAATTTGAGGTAACCTGGC
>NW_006239256.1:348824-357780 GCF_000226075.1 Solanum tuberosum | reverse complement strand
CATAATATATATAAGTACATACATAAAAGGGTGCATGTGTAAAACATTTAAAATAATAATTACCTTTTTGATTTATCTAATTATAAATTGAAAATGGACTAGTTGGAGTGTACTTGAGTTTCTTCTTAAAATTCTTCTCTGTTCAACTTTTATGAGGGTGAAGAATGAGAGATGGAGAATAAAAATTATATATGAGTATTATATATAGATTTTCTTTTGTGTGATTGCAAGCCTACCTATATTACTAACATGAAATAATGTACATTTTTTGAAAAAAGTATCATGGAATAAATAAAGCTTCAGTATCACAGAATAAATGAATAATACATAAATCATGGAATAAATAAAGCTTGATCAGTATTATAGAACAAATGTATAATACATAAATATGTCTTGTAGTTTGACCTTGACTAACATCTATACCCCTTCTAACTTTGAGTGTACACAGATAAACACTTAAACTTGTACAAAGTTGAACAAACACATGCATAGATTCTCCGTGACATCCTATATGTGTTTTGCCACATAAAACGTGTGTATGTGGCATAAAGTTAGATGTCTATTGAGGCCAACAAAAAGGCATATATGCCTAGAATAAATAAAGCTTCAGTATCATAGAATAAATTATTTTTTCTATCTTATCACATAGGATAGGCCAAGAGTCATCCAAAGTTATAGTAGAAAAGGAGTCATTAATGACAACTTTAATTTGGAGTTCCATATACAATGCTTTATCATCTGATAATAATACAATTTATTCTTCTCCCTGTACTTACAAGCAGCCCAAGATTTTTACATGAGGTCCCTTAAACCCTTTTTGTGGAGGGTATTTTTGCAAGTTTAAGTGCATACTTGTGCAGACTCAAAGTTGGAGGGCATAATTGTCTGCTAAAGTCAAATTAAGAGTCATGTTTATGTATTATGCCAATTAAATATATGTATGAAATAATGGAGGATTTGTTGGGGATATGAAGTATGAATGGGAAATAAGGAAAGTGTCATTTTAAAATAAAACATTAAGTGTAGTGTGATTTTCTTCGTTTGTTGAGTTTGCTAGGGTTTTGTAATTTGCATTGCCGCTATTACACAAATGTTATTCCATTCTATCCTCGGAGGAAGTAACCCAAAACCATGGCAACAGTGGGGGTTATAATTTCTTAAAGACACACAAACAACTTATGGGCTCGAAATAATATTCTACTTCTTCTACAAACTTTTCTACATTCTTCTTTGTGATAGAAATAACTAGAGATAATGACCCCTTGCCCAATTTTATCAAAGATGTTAGCTACTTCATTGTCCTCTCCTAATTGATTGCTTATGATTCCCTTTCGACGAAGCACATTCACATATTTGTCTGAGTCGATAAGATAATCCATGAACACAACAAATCATTGAAATGTTTACGAAGTACATCATATGTCTGTTGCTTATAGGCTATGAGATTTCTCAGAAGGGTATCTGTTACATCATCAACTTCAAAACAAGGAATTTGCCTCCCTCCATTATCAAATTTGATATCAAATAAAGTTGTACTAGTTGAAGCCAGTGGCGGATCTAAGATTTTAAGGTTGTGGATGCTCTGAAAGTGGAGGAGTCAGAAATATAAAAAATGACATGTTAAAAGTAAGATTCAAACTCAGGCTCAACAACACTAAAAGAACCTTAAGCACCCATCCAAGAGCCAATGGGCTAGACAGATCATTCGTTCACTGCGTGCTCTATGTTAATTTTATACAAATATCTCTTAATTTCTCTCTCTCTCTCTCTCTCTCTATATATATATATATTTCGAGACGAGGTTAATGGATGCTAGAGCACCCGAATGACTCTATGTGGGTCCGCCCCTGGTTGAAGCAAATGTTTGATGTATTTTACATCACCTTTCCTCTCAAGATAGGATGCATGGGCCATCATCAATTTCCTTTGTCATATCATGAATCTTGGTGAGCACAAAGAAAGGAAGTTGGTTTTCTAGTAACAACAAATCTCGACGTGCAATGTTTATTATACAATTCGCTATTAGGCGTCATTCCACTACATTATCGAATAAACTCAACTATGAAACATCAGTAAAAGTATTTCTGAAAATTTGCAAACAATATTATTTTTCAAGTTCTCTATAATGAGGAAACACTCACTTAGTCAATAGTTGTGTTACATAGTTACAACAAAGATTACTTCATAACGTCACCAGTAAAAGCCAGAACAGTCTGTATAACAGTGAGTACAAGAAGAGTTATAGCTGCCACAGTTGAAGCTCCTACCCAAGGACTCGAGAAATAGTTGTGCCTTAAACTAGCTTTCATTTGACTCCATGGCTTATCACAATGTTGAATCAATTTGCTGCATTCTTTTATGTAATAAAAGCTTGTGATTTCCACCCCATCTGAAAGTTTCTTGAAAATGCTGGCCACTTGTTTGTCATCCCCTATGTCCTTAAGGATGATTTTCTCTTTGCGAAGAAACTTCACATCTCTGTGTGAGCCAATAAGTTGAGTCATTATATGCGCGTAGTTTGAAAAATAAGGATATACATCTACTTTAGAGGAATGTTGCTCATAAGCTATCAAATTTCTCATGAAGGTTTCCATAGTATCCTCGATTGCAAAACAAGGTATTTTCATTAATCCCTTCTCAAACTTGATATCGAATAATGTTGTTTTATCCTCCTTCTTTTCTTGCACATATCCTACTCTTATGAATCTAACTCCAGCATCGTAAAGCTCTGTTACACTTGGAATATGATAGCAATCCCATAAACCAAGAACTTTGGGAGTTTCTTTTGACTTGGTTAATTGCAAAACGTTGTCACAAAATGTTATCTTGCAACATTCTTTTGGTGTGCTAGCATTTTTGTTCTGTTTATCTTTCATACCATCATGATGATCTGATGGTCGACAAAACATGTGTATTACATGAACTAAATGATTGAATCGTTCTGTATTAAAATTGTGAATCTCTGATGGGGGTATGAATTTCGCCTTTGGGAAAGTATCAAGTAAGGTTTTTCTCACCATATACAAGAAGCTCACTTCTTTATGATGCTTTGTCATGTCATGAAGCATGGTAAGTACAAAGAAAGGGAGTTGATTTTCTAGTAACACCATGTCTCGACATACTTGTTTCTTCATCCATTCCAAGTTGATGATGTTGTCGTTGTCTTCTTCTTCTTCTTGATCTTCTTCTTCTTTTTCCTCGGTTGCATAGTACTCTCGAATAAATTCAACCACAAAACAACCATCAAGCAACAACATTTCTAAAAAATTGTCAACAATATCATTGTCAAGGTTATCATCATAACATTTTAGTGCTTCATCTTTCTTTTTCTCCAATGCACTAATGCAACTTTCAACATCAACCCCTCTTTTCGTTGGAGAAATCGTTGTAGGTACAACAATTTGTACTTCTCCATCGAACTAAGTTCATGATTCCTTTTATGGTAAGGACCAATGGAGATCAACATTGGCGTATAAGCATCTGAATTTGATTTTCGTAATCCCATATTTACTCTGAATATGGTTGCAGATTTGATACATGTATTGTCCAAATACTTAAATTTTTCATCAAAGATTTGATTTGCGGATTTCATTGTTTGTAACACTAATTGATCTTGACCATTTGTTTCCTTAATCTCGATCAAATGATCCACTTTCCTCCCCTTGTCTATCTGTAATTAGTGTAAAAGAATCATACTTTTTCTCTATTATACATTTTGCTTTTTTAAACATACATAATTAGTGGAGTACTAAACAATAACTCGGACAGATCGAGAATAATCAATGTGGAATGTCACTTGTACGCAACTGCTTTTCTCTACTTTTATTAGCTGAGAAGTTTTTAAAAATGAGAAAACTGACTTTCCTTAAGAAGTAGGAAAATCAAGTTACACAACTGACATTCCACCTTGATAGTGTCCTCCCCACCTTCCAACACCTCATCTTAACCTCCACCACTCCACACCCCGTACCCCCATCTTCACCTCTCATAAGTCATAGTATATATATATTTTTTTATTTTCAAGATAATATTTTTTTGCCCACATATCAAATACAAGAAAATAAGTAATAAGCCTCCATATTTTTCGTCGTACCGAACACACCCTTAGCATAAACAACAAATACAAATAAAATATTCAAATTCCTTAACATACACACAAATTGTTATCATAGAAAGAGATACCTCATCTTTTGTAGCTTCTCTTAGAGAAAGTTGATCTATTGGCACAATCTCAGTATGATGAGCCATAACCCTCTTGAGACTGTAATTCCAATAATTTAAAAAAGAGAGAGATCAAAATGGTTAGTAATGAACTCCGCAACAAATTATTAAAATTCCTAAGTTTTTTTTTCTAAGAAAGGCAGAAATTTACCTCTTTTAATTTGGTTGATTATCACTTTAATTCCTTATTAATTTGTTCCTCTTGCTTGTCTTGAAGGATGAATGTTACAACTTTATATATAAAAGAGGAATGATACTACTAATTATTTACTATAATTAATTAATTAGCACACATTTCAAAAGTATTACTAGTAATTTATTATTATAGTAAAAGTAAAATCAAAAGTAATCAAGAAAAAGAGAGCTAAGCGAGGCTACAATATTCATAATTCATGTGTATGAGTCAGTGACTGTCACTTTTGAGCAATTGCTCTTAATTAAGATACAATTTTAAACATATAAAATATTATTATAGAAAAAAAACATAGATAATAATTTATAATAATACATAAAAAGGGAAACGTGCGTTGTGAAACTTGTGCTATGCATGTGCACAACATACAAAAGAATTTGTTTGGGGCACTATTTCTTTTTTAATATATAGTTTTTGGGTGCCTTGGTCCTGAAGTAATTGCATGTGCATGTGACATAAAAAATCTTAAATAAATTTAATTTTCTACCTTAACTTTGAATTATTGTTTTTAGAAATAATTAGCTCAACTATTATTACGAGTCTCAATTCGGTTAAAAAATTTGATTATTAGACGGAATATATTAATTCAAGCTGGACATATTATTGGAGGGATAATTTCTCATATGATACTCATTCAATCAATAGTTATAATTTTAGAAAGTCATTTTTTATTTATTTTAATTTTTTCAACAAAGAAAGTAATTTTACAAGATATTAATTATGGACCTTTTTGGATTGATTTAGGTTTTTTTTTTTCTGGCCTTATTGCTCTTGGAAGTGTCCATAGAGTTAATTTTATTTACACATTGTGGACATGTTGCTCAGATTGCAAACACAACTGCAGCCAATGTAACATATGACTTTCGTGTCACTATAACAAAAAAGACTTTTACTGCATAAATAAAGCGTGCGAAAGTCTTTACTTAATTGTCATTAGATCCAATATCGTTATAGACTTTAGTAACATTTACAAAGAGTGCTAAAGTGTAATTGTCGCTAGTAATTGCCTCTAATTAAAATAATATATTTAGCAAAAATGAAGCTATTATCAATAATTAATTGTCGCTAAAGATCATCATGCAATATAGAAGTCAAGTGGACAATAGCCTAAGTATGTGTTGAAGCAACCATTTCTTGAATTAATGACAAATTAAACATCATATCATATATTATTATAAGTAGGAAGCTCCTAACCCCAAAGTTGATTTACCGTTTTAACCCTACAATATTACTTAATTATTAATTTATTAAAAATATTAGTTAAATATTAATTTATTAAAAATTAAATTTGCTGTCAGCCCTA
Organism: Solanum tuberosum; assembly: GCF_000226075.1. Classification (NCBI taxonomy): domain Eukaryota; kingdom Viridiplantae; phylum Streptophyta; class Magnoliopsida; order Solanales; family Solanaceae; genus Solanum; species Solanum tuberosum. The sequence goes on along the minus strand of NW_006239256.1, from coordinate 352,063 downwards.
ATTTAATTCTTCAGAAACGTATAGCTCCTGTTCAACGTCCCTCGCGATCACTGTAACAGTCGTATAGTTACTGCTCAACCTTCCCTTCTGCAACACTCAAGTTCCATTACTTAAATTATCCGTTCTTCCAAAACCTTTTTAGATACTTCACTCATCTGTATAAATGTCTCCAACAACATGTTATTGTCCATTAATTTGTTTCTCTTTTCTGTGCTTGAATCAAATACATCATTATCAGGTAAAAAATTTTTCCTGCTCTGTTTTTGTTGCATAATAGTTACGGTCAACTGTTAACAGAATTGTGATCATGAACGAAGGAGAGGACAATCAAAGAGTCGAGTGCACATTCTGATTGTAAGGATGATAACCCTTAGACTGGTCCAGTTCATGTATTCTTTTCCATCACCATGCTGAGCCATCCCAAGCTCGCACATCATCAATAGTTTCGTGGGCAATGATGCTGCAAATTCTTCTCTGTTGTGTCATTATCTGTGCACTGTTGTTGTTTTGTCGTTTAAGTGAAAGTATGCATAGTGCTCAACTAGAAAGTTTTATCTAGGATGATATGAACAACCTGTGATGGAAAACATATATTGGAGTTTATGCAGTTTTCAGTTCCTTTTTATCTTCTCGACTGTCTTTTTTTTTTTTTACTTTTAATCATAACTTCTGTTAAATGTTGTTTTGTGGTTTTTAAACACTGCAAGTGTTTTACTTTGCTATAGGGGCCAATAGGTGAGGGAGCTTTCTTAAGGTTAATCTACTTTCCTGACCTTGACGCTTTGGTTCTGCTCTGTTTTGATGCTAATCAAAAATATATTTACACCATTAGTTTCCTCGCACATTGCGATCAATTTTACTTGATAGCTTTTAGATGGTCTTATATGAACGCTTTGCTTTTCATATCCTATTCTTATGAATCTAACTCCAGCATCGTAAAGCTCTGTTACACTTGGAATATGATAGCAATCCCATAAACCAAGAACTTTGGGAGTTTCTTTTGACTTGGTTAATTGCAAAACGTTGTCACAAAATGTTATCTTGCAACATTCTTTTGGTGTGCTAGCATTTTTGTTTTGTTTATCTTTCATACCATCATGATGATCTGATGGTCGACAAAACACGTGTATTACATGAACTAAATGATTGAATCGTTCTGTATTAAAATTGTGAATTTCTGATGGGGGTATGAATTTCGCCTTTGGGAAAGTATCAAGTAAGGTTTTTCTCACCATATACAAGAAGCTCACTTCTTTATGATGCTTTGTCATGTCATGAAGAATGGTAAGTACAAAGAAATGGAGTTGATTTTCTAGTAACACCATGTCTCGACACACTTGTTTCTTCATCCATTCCAAGTTGATGATGTTGTCATTGTCTTCTTCTTCTTTTTCCTCGGTTGCAGAGTACTCTCGAGTAAATTCAACCACAAAACAACCATCGAGCAACAATATTTCTAAAAAATTGTCAACAATATCATTGTCAAGGTTATCATCATAACATTTTAGTGCTTCATCTTTCTTTTTCTCCAATGCACTAATGCAACTTTCAACATCAACCCCTCTTTTCGTTGGAGAAATCGTTGTAGGTACAACAATTTGTACTTCTCCATCGAACTAAGTTCATGATTCCTTTTATGGTAAGGACCAATGGAAATCAATATTGGTGTATAAGCATCTGGATTTGATTTTCGTAATTCCATATTTACTCTAAATATGGTCGCGGATTTGATACATGTATTGTCCAAATACTTAAATTTTTCATCAAAGGTTTGATTTGCGGATTTCATAGTTTGTAACACTAATTGATCTTGACCATTTGTTTCCTTAATCTCGATCAAATGATCCACTTTCCTCCCTTTGTCTATCTGTAATTAGTGTAAAAGAATCATAATTTCTCTATTATACATTTTGCATTTTAAACGTACATAATTAGTGGAGTACTAAATAATAACTCAAACAGAATAATCAATGTGGAATGTCACTTGTACACAATTTTCTTTTTCTACTTTTATTAGTTGGGAAGTCCTTAAAAATGAGGAAACTAACTTTCCTTAGGAATTAAGTAGGAAAATCAAGTTACACAACTGACATTCCACCCCCACCTTCCGACACCTCATCTTCACCTCCACCACTCCACACCTCCTTCCCCCATCTTCACCTCTCATAAGTCATAGTATATATATACACCCCCTATCACACCTCCTTCCCCCATCTTCACCTCTCATAAGTCATAGTATATATATACACATATTTTCAAGATAATATTTTTTTGCCCGCATATCAAATACAAGAAAATAAATAATAAGCCTACATATTTTCCGTCGTACCGAACACACCCTAAGCAACAAATACAAATAAAACATTCAAGTTCCTTAACATACACACAAATTGTTACTATAGAAAGAGATACCACATCTTTTGTAGCTTCTCTTAGACAAAGTTGATCTATTGGCACAATCTCAGTATGGTGAGCCATAACCTTCTCGAGACTGTAATTCCAATAATTCAAAAAAAAAAAACAAAGAAGATAAAAATAGGTTAGTAATGAACTCCACAACAAATTATTAAAATTCCTAAGTTTTTTCTTCTAAGTAAGGCAGAAATTTACCTCTTTTAATTTGGCTGATTATCACTTTAATTCCTTATAAATTTATTCCTCTTGCTTGTCTTGAAGGACGAGTGTTACAACTTATATATAAAAGAGGAATGGTACTACTAATTTACTTACTACTCCCTCCGTCCACTATTAATTGTCATACTTTCCATTTTTAGAGTCAAACTTTAAAAATTTTGACTAACATTTTAGGATATATTTAATCATCATATTGATATGTAAAAAATTGCAATGTATAGTGCTTTTCGCATAGTTTCAATATCTAATTTTTTTGTTTCAAAGATCGAATTAATGTAATCTAATATAACTTTGAAAATAAGTCAAATTGACTTTCGAAAAGCGCAACATGACAAATAAAAGTGGACAGAGGGAGTATAATTAATTAGCTCACATTTTCAAAAGTATTAGCAATTTATTACTATTATAGTAAAAGTAAAATTAAAAGTACAAGAAAAAGAGAGCTAAAGCCAGCTACAATATTCATAATTCATGTGTATAAGTCAGTGATTGTCACTTTTGAGATACAATTTTAAGCATAGAAAATATTATCATGGAAAAAAACATTGATTATAACTTATAAGGTTTATAATTGTAACATCCGACAATTTGAAATAGCTAAGAAG
>NW_006239256.1:344258-348724 GCF_000226075.1 Solanum tuberosum | reverse complement strand
CGGTCCCGCCCAGGGTGTAGGCTTGGGGCGTGACAATAATAATACTTAAAAAGGGAAACGTGCGTTGTGAAACTTGTGCGATGCATGTGCACAGCTTACTATAGAATTTGTTTGGGGCACTACTTTTTTTTTTTTTAATATATAGTTTTTGGGTGCCTTGGTCCTGAAGTAATTGCATGTGCATGTGACATAAAAATCTTAAATAAATTTAATTTTCTGTCCTAACTTTGAATTATTCTTTTAACAAATGTTAGCTCAACTATTATTACGAGTTTCAATTCTGTTTTTTTTTTAAAAAAAATTTGATTATTAGACGGAATATATTATTAATTCAAGCTAAACATATTATTCAAGGGTTAATTTCTCATATGTTACTCATTCTATTAATAGTTATTATCTCAGAAAATATATTATTTTTTTTAATTTTTTCAACGAAGAAAGTAATTTTATGAAATATTGTCTATGAATTAAGCGAACATGCGCTTGAGAAATTAACTCTATTATATTATTTAACTTAAGGTAACAAAGGATGTAATTGAATTTGTTATAGCTAATGACAACTAGAGTCCACAAGTGCTCAAAAATAAAAAAGTCAACATGCTAAGGAATATTATGGTAATTAATACATTTTTTCATTTTGTTTTTTATAATCTCTCTTACAAAAAAAATAGTATCATCAAACTTCTTTATAATACTAATTCACGGTAACTATTTGATTTTCCTTTAAATCGATTTGTCATATTATATTTTACTTCTATATATTCATTATAATGATTTATTTTTGTAAATTACCCTTCTATAATAGTTATATTCAAATATTATAATAATATTTTTTAAGAAATATGCTATGGAAAATATATTCAATACTTAGTTTAAAACAAAAGTTGTATTTTCAACAAAATTTAATAATTATTAATTAGTTTAAAACAAAATTTATATTTCAACAAAATGTAATAAAATAATTAAAATGACCATCTTATTATTTTTTTTAAAAAAATTAGTTTGAAATAAAATTGTATGTCAACAAAATTTAATGAAAAAATCATTTAAATTGATTGAGTGATTTTCTAAGTGATGAACTATTCAAAGTTGAGTAACTTTTGAGTTGTAAAAATAAAGTTCACTAATTTTCTAAAGTAAACTATTGAAAGTTGGTCTTTCATCGTACAAAATATAGTTGGCCAATGATGGAAAGATAAAGGAGAAGTCTGCTGACTCAACAAGTCAATCATTATTTAAAAAAAAAAAGAAAGTAAATCGAAATCAATATGTAAATTACATGTATTGTGAGGAAACACTACACTACAATTGAGAATTACTTGTTAATGGAACCTGTAAAAGCTAGAATAGTCTGTATAGTAGTGAGTATTAGGAGTAAAGCTTGTTGAGGACAAAGAAAGGAAGTTGGTTTTCTAGTAACATCAAATCACAGAGTATTTGATTATATATGCAACCAACGTTAGTTTTGATAATTTCGTCTTCTCCTCTTGGGCATATTTCACAACGCTCTCGAATAAACTCAACCACAAAACAATCATCAAGCAACAACATTTTGCAAAATTCATGGCTTTTAATATTGAGGTCTTCTATATCGTCGTAACAATCCAGTGCTTCCTCCTCCAATTTCTGCAATTCATTCATGCAACTATCCGTATCAAGCCCCTCATTTCATTTAAGAAACCGTCGTAGGTACAATAATTTGTACTTTTCCATCGGACGAAGTTGATCATTTTTCTTTTGGTAAGGACCGATAGAGACCATCTTTGGTGTGCACATGCATTTGATTCGCGTAACCCCACATTTACTTTGAATATGGTACTTGATTTAATAGACGAATTGTATAAATCCTCAAACATTTCATCAAATCTTTCCTTTATGTTGGGTATTAAAGGATCCACTTTCGTCCCTTCTTCTATCTGTAACGAAAAGAGTATGGAATCTTAAAATGTTTATTAGAAGCACTATGCAATAAGCAAGCAATTATTTTGTTTAGGGTAAACGGGCAAATATATCCCTCAATTTTGCGATTTAGATCGGATATATGTATCGATAAAAAAAGTAGTGCATATATACCTTCTTCTTTAACAAATAATGTATATTTATCCATTTTATTAACATGATGAATTAAGAAATAATAATCTTAAAACAGGTTTTTTAATTCTAAAATTATCACGTGACTTTAAAAACTTACTCATCTATTTTCTTTGTCCCTATGAGTCTGACTCAAATAAAAAAAATAAAAAAGGGGTAAAACCATGGTTAGTGAATGTGGTAGGATCATAAGGTAGACCTAAAATTACAGGAAAGGAAATAATCTGAAAAATTTCTACAATATCTTAAAATTCATGCACGTGGCAAAAAATATATATTTATATATTTGAGAGAGTAACCTCATCTTGTTTAGATTGAGGAAGCAGGGGAATTTGATCATCTTTTGAGGTAATTTCAATGGAGTGTTCCATCCCTTTTTCTTGAACGATAATTCCTACAAAAGACACATCCTTTGTAATTTCAATTCATAGATACCATGACTATTATTGTTATTATCCAAAGCAATACATTCATCCTAAATTAATGGCAATTTGAGGGAGTATTAAACACTTCCTTGCAAAAAAAAAAGTTTTAAGAAAATGTGTATTGTATACCTTAAGGGGTTGTTTGGTAGCTAGTTAAAGTTATGCAGGTATCAGTAATGAAGGGATTAGTTATGACTTATGAGGAAATCTATTTATTATTTTACGCATGTATTAGTATGCAAAGATTAGTTATTCATGTATTAGTTATACATGCATTAGTTATTCTACCTTCTATCCTGCATAAAATAATATATATTCTCTCATAACTTATACATATATTACTTATGCGGGTGTCTAAACTGTCAATCAAATGTCATATTAATTTTCTACATGATATTTTCTATCTACCTACCAATTAATATCATATAAATTATATGAAAATTAATACGTGAATAACTTTTTTCTTATTCAGATACTAAATGAATACTAACACATGATTAACTTTTTTCATATCCAGCTACTAAAATGACCGCTAATATTTCACATCTTTACATAATTTTTATATCTACCTTAAAGTTACTTGAGAAACTAACAAACACAAATCATTTCTAGTAGCTGGTTATTGTAGTTAAAAAAATATTTTAAAAATTGTAGTGGTAGTACACAAAAAAATAACGATAACTAAGAATCTCTTAAATAAAATGATTATCCATATGAGTCATGTCCTTCATGAATCATGAGGTGTAAAATAATATAATAAATTGATATTATTACCTCTTTGGTTTGGCTGTTTCTTCTTTTGTATTTATTCAACTCTTGCTTCTCCCGGATTTTTCATTGCTATGAAGTATCTATTATATAGAGAAAAAAGAGATATGATAAATACAGTTAATTGAAGATAGTATCTAGATATGTGTAGGGTAGGGGTTGTCAATGTTAGGTTCGATCGATTATTTTATAAAATTTATATCATATCAATTTTTGATTATTTTGTATTACATCATTAAAATTAGACTCTTGAATTGTGACATCTTGCAAGTTGATAACTAGGAAGAAGCTTAAAAATCGGAAATAGTCATTTTTGGAAAGAATTTAAAAATCTGGAAAAATTTGGTAGAGTATGGGAAAAAGTGAGTTTTTGGTCAACTTTGAACAGTCATAACTCCTAGCTCATCATGAGTTAAGTGTAGTTCCAGTTATGTTTGGAAAGCCCTTGGATTTATCTTTCCAACGCCACTGAGTTTGCTCAATTCTGAGTTCGTATGAGTGAGCTATGCCCTTTGGAAGTTAGGCAGTTGGCAGGGAAGTCCGTCCGGAAATCTTAAGGGTATTTTGGTCTTTTCCCTAACCAATCCTTTTGGATATATTAAAGTGTTAGACTGATTTTAGATCAGTTTTTCCCTTTTTAAAAGAGTGAGAGTGAGGGTTTGTGAGTAAAGAGGAGAAGAAGGGGAGAAAGGGAAGATCAAGCAAGGTTTCGTCAAAGATCGTCGTGGATATCGTCGGGGGTGATCCCTACTAGGTATGTGAGTTCATAGTGTTGGATTGGTTCTTTCCCCCACACATCAAACTTGTTTAATTTCGAGAAAAGATTGATTGTGTTTGTTGAAGTTGTTGGTTGTGATTGTGTTGAGGTCCTTGTTGATTTGGGACATGTTTTCGGTTGTGTTTTTGAGTTGAAATCTATTGTATGTTGAGGGGTTTATGATTCTAAGTGTTTGAGGCTGGAACCATTGAAGGTAAGGAGGTTTAGAGTTGGAAAAATGAAGGAGAAAAGTCAAAATTTCGGGGAAAAGGGCTGGGGCATCGCGCCAGCCAGCGCGACCCAAAAGGGGCTCTAAAGCCCAGCCCTTGGGGTGGCGTGCCTAGCAGAGCGCCCAGCAGGCCTCTCTGAGGTCTGAAGGCTGGCGCTCCGCGCCTCTCAGAGCGCCAAGGACGCCAAGTTTCCCC
>NW_006239256.1:341258-343409 GCF_000226075.1 Solanum tuberosum | reverse complement strand
GTTTAGCTTTCCAGCTCGTATACTCGTACATTCAATGTACTGATGCTAGTTGGCCTGCATCTTATGACGATGCAGACACAGGTACCCCGGATCAACATCCAACACGCCGTTGATCCAGCTGAGTACTCCAAAGTCAGTGGTGAGCCTCCTTGTCTTCCGGAGGACTCTATTATTTTGTGTTCTTAGTTTTGTTTTGTTAGGATGTTGCGGGATCTGTCCAAACATCCATCTCAGTATTTTAGAGGCTTCACAGACAGACAGACAGTCAGTTAGTATTGAGTCTCTCATCTATGTATATATGTAAATATTCTATTTTGAGACACGAGTTGCCTTTTGGCATGTTATTCATCAGTGAAGTTGTTTTATAACTTTGCATGGCATTGAGTTATTCTGATGAGTTAGGTTTCCGCTGAGTTAAGAAAGCCAGGCCAAGGGTTCGCTTGGGGCCAGCAATGGTCTCCGGGTTCCGATCCCACCCAGGGTGTAGGCTCGGGGCGTGACATGAATTCTCTTTGATATTTATATGGTTTAGTTAATTTTTGATTTTTTTTGGTTAAAACGTTATGGTAGGAAGGCGTGGAGGACACAAATTAGAGTAGAAGGTCGTTAGTAGGAAGGAATGAGACCATACTAGTAAGTAGGACTACATTTTCTTGTTGTTGTTAGTAGTAGTCGTAGGACTATTCTTGTAATTTCTTATTCTTCGACTTCTATTGCTATTTGTGATTTTGTGTAATTCAATTATAATATTATTTTGTTGTAGTATTGTTATGCTATACTAGCTGTTATTTTTTTTTTTAACTATCTATTGCCTCTTGTACTTAATTTCATTACGTCTTTTCTAGATTGTTTTTATCTTGAGCCGAAGATCTATCGAAAATATTCTCTTTATCTCACCTTTGAGGTCAAGATAGTGTCTGTTTACACTCTCCTCTCTCATATCCCACTTTGTGGGACACACTAGATATGTTGCACTGTTATTGTTATGTAAGAGTCACAAGTAGAAGTTCGAACATAATACCAAGTATACTTTCGTAGAATTTTGTTAAAAACTCTCTAGACACTTTTACAATCTTAAAAGTGATGAATCAAAGAATATGAAAGGCTTACACAATAGAGATTCATTCCACTATTTTACTGTAATGTAAAATGGAGTTAAACAAAGATAGATAAATTGAAACGTATCGGCTCAAGAACTAGGTCTACTAAAATTAAGTATCCATTTAATAAGAGATTTAGTATTGTGGCCTTTCAATATTTAATATTTTATAATTTTAAAATTTAATATATATAATATATTTTATACATAAATATACTCAATACAACACTTTATTTTGTGGCCTTTCAACACAATTGGGTGTGTTTGGTAAGAAGGAAAATGTTTTTCATGGAAATTTTTTCTTAAAAAACATGTTGGTTTCTAATTTATTTTCTCATGTTTGGTTGGTGAGTGGAAAATATTTTCTATTATTTGGTTGGTGAATGAAAATATTTTTCAAAATATATCTTTTATTTTTGAATAGAGAGTAGAAAATCTTTTTTGGAAAATAGTTTCTGACATGAAAATTAACCACAATAATTGATGCGGGACCCGACCCCACGATCAATTTGGGACTAATCCCCATGACCAATCCAACCTCGATCCCTGACTTGGGAGTTGACCCCGACTCCCAATTCAGAACTCGGCATTCGAATTGAGACCCGACCCTGACCCTGGCATCTGATCCAGGACTTGACTCCAACTCCCGATTCGAGACCCGGTCCCAACCTCAACACCCGAACCGACACAAGATCCCGACGATTATTCAAAATCCAAACCCGAGACCTAAACCTAACTCTTTCCCGAGACCTAACATTCAAATCAGGACCCGACCCCGACACTGTCACCGGCATCCGATATGGGTCCTGACCTCGACTCCTGATCTAGGACTCAACTTTCGAACCAGGACCCGACTCGACTTCCGACCCAAGATTCAACTTCCAAATTGAGACTCGACCCTGACTTTCAAATCGGGATTTGAATTTTTTTGGAGGGGGTGGGGTGCGGTGGGGTGGTAGGGATTCGGGATAGGAGTGGGATAAAAATAAATGAAATATTTAAAATTTGAAATATTTTTAAAAAACAAGCTTTTAAATTATTATTTGGGGGGG
>NW_006239256.1:339249-341217 GCF_000226075.1 Solanum tuberosum | reverse complement strand
GGGGGGGGTGGTAGGGGTGGGCCGGTGGGGGTAAAAAACATCATTTTTTAAAAATTTGAGGTATTTTTCAAAAATAAAATTTATTTATTTATTGTTGGGGGACTGAGGCTGGTTTAGAGGTAGGGGTTAATAAAATGAAATTATTTTTTAAAAAGAAATTTTTAAAATTTTAATTTTTACTTGGAGGGGAAGGGTAGGGGTACGAGGTGAGGCAAGGAAAAAATTTTAATTTGAGGTTGAAGGAGGGTTTTGGAAAATAATTTTTTTTTATTTTTTGGAGGTAAGTTATTTTTCTTAAATTTGAAAAAACTAAGTTGATTTGAAAAATATTTTCCAAATATTTAATTCACCCGAATATGAGAAAATAGAAAAACAATTTTCATACAACAAACACACCTGTTCTTGGCTGACGATAGAAAAAAATTTGAGAATTCCGCTGACTCAAGTCAATGACTATATATTTTCCACTATATTTTACTTGAGTACGAAAAAGAAAGTTAGGTATAAAATTAATATTACAAAAATAGGGTAGTTAGGTTCCTTAATACCACAACAAAAGTACAAATATATCATTTAATTTAATTTCAAGATGATTTTATTTCTGTCTCCTTTTGAGTAAATTAATTATCAAGTATATGACCAACAAGAATAGTTGTGGAGTTGTGAGTACTCTTCATTTTTAATCAAAAGTCCTAAGTGTTAGGGAGCACTTTACTTTCTTTTCTTTTAGCCATAAATATGAACCTTAATTTGTTCACACATTTTTAATAATCGGACAGGCAAAGGAACTAAGTTGAACCCTGCCCTATCTTGTTTTGTGGGACTCTACAAGACATGTTCAATTCGAATTGAGACTTTAGAAGGTGTATTCAGTTTCAATCTTAAACCCTAGTTTATGCCTATATAAAGGTACTAAATTCCCTTAAAAGGCATCTCGAATATTCCGCAAATTAATGGAATATTCATATAGAGGTCAAATCTAAATCATCATAGGTCGAGAAATATGCCAATAACGACTCTCAAATCATGGATAAATCAAGGGAGGAACAGAATTGTACCCGCAATCTTTATCAATAAAGTTATGTTTCTACTTATTTTATTGTGATTGCAATTTATTTTCTGTCACTTTAAAGTTTGTTGCAAACCATCATTATTTTATTCACAACTTTTTTTAAAAAAAATGTGTAAAAGAAAAATATAACGACTAAAATGAGACTGGAGGAAATAATATTGTAGCTCCAATAATTAGACAACTTAGAATTATAAGTGATCAACTGAATATTAAGGATTCCCCCTTTCACTTCATTTTGATGTCTAGTTATATTGTTCATTTCCTCATAGATAAATTATATATATATATATAGTATTACCTTCGTTTAAAAAACTGATCAACTTTTTTTTAGTCTATTTAAAAAAGAACGACCTCTTTTCTTGTTTGACAATATTTTAATTTCAGTTTTTCACGTGACATATTTAAGGCAATAATATTAAAAAATAATTTAATATATTTGACATACCTTTAATTTAGGACCATAAAATTAAAAAATCTTTTTTTTTTTTTTAAAACTTTATGCTAAGTCAAATTAGGTCATTATTTTTAAAACTGCTCAGATATTTCACTTTCAGTGCAAATAGAAAGGTACAAAAATTAATTTTATAAGCTGTCCACCATTAATAATTTATTACATTGCATCCCTATGTCCAGAATTCAAAATTACAAAAGAAAGAAGCACGTTTTTTAAATGCTTACGTCCTTGTAACATCCGGCAATTTGAAATAGCTAAGAAGAGGCTTAGAATTTGAAAATTTTCAAATTTTGGAAAGGATTTGAAAATCTGGAAAATTTGGCGAAGTATGGAAATCAGTGATTTTTGGCCAACTTTGAGCAGTCATAACTTCTAGCTCAGGATGAGTTAGGAGTAGTTCCAGTTATGGTTGTGAAGCTTGTGGAATGATCTTTCCAACGCC
>NW_006239256.1:325562-333471 GCF_000226075.1 Solanum tuberosum | reverse complement strand
AAATAAAATATATATATATATATATAAAATTAAATAAAAATATTTTCAAGTCATTTTAAATAGTTTATCACTTATTTATAATTTTTAAATAATATACGTGTTATGTATATAATTACCATATTTTATGAATATTCAAAAATCGTCTCAAAAAGAGTTTGTTTTAATTAAATATTCAATTAAATTAATTTGGTTTAAAATACTTATAAGTTATTTAGTTAATTAGTTTAATTATTCTTATTTTATGTTATTTTATTTTGTTGATTTGAAAAGTGCGTTTTTGTTGATTTACGTTCTTTAAGTTTTGGCGGTAGTTTATGTTAATTAGTTTATAATCGAATTATTTGTTTTATTTCGTTAACATTAAGAAGCTCATTAATTAATTTATATTAATTCGTCCTATTTAGTTACTAGCCGAATTAACTAAAATAATTCAATTTGGCTAGATTGTTAATTCACCTACCTAACCCTTTATTGCAATTCTAGCCTATTTATTTTGAAAGACCAAGTTGGCCATTCATTCAATAATTTCCAGCAGCCCTTTTTTTTTTTCATTTCAGCAGCCCACCAAGAGCCCAATACCCATTCCAATCAGCCCACATCTTCCAATCAGCCCAACACACATCACATACTAAGAAACCCATTTCAACAATATACAACAATCCAAACAATACAGGGATGACAACAGTACTGCCGACCCCTATTGCCCTTCTTCTTCACGCCAAAGTGACCAGAAAAACGTACAGCAGCAGTCCCAAATGCGTTGACACACGCAACAACGGGACAGAGCATGCGTCTGCCCCATTTCCCCTTTCGGAATGGGGTGAAACCTGAAGAAAAAAAGGTGTTCGCCCAAAAGGGTGAAAGGATTCAAATTTGAATTTAGGGATGGGCCTCGAACCGATTTTTGGGGTCCCTTTTCCCCCATTATTCTGAACCCTAGAACACCTCTATAAAGACTATCCTCTTTTTCATTGATTGAAATTTTTTGACCTAAGAACAGAGAGAAAACGGTTTTTTTTTATTCTTGGGCTATCTAGAGTGGTTTCGATTTGTTAGAGTTCGTCGGATTCCGGCACAGTTTAGTCGTGGTGTTTGTGGAAGCTCCTCGTGGCTAGCTTGTTTCGTCCGGTTCGCTGCCCAGGTAAAGGTGAGAAGCCCATCCTACTTAGTTTTTGTTGTTCTCATTCTTCTCGACTTCTTATATGTCTTGTTATGATTTTGTCTGAGTAGCTGTTCCCTTTAAGATCTCTTCGGTTTATTTAAAAAGGGTTCAGGTATCTTATTTTATGTGTAAAGGTGGACTGGATACCAATATTACTCTCTCTTTTAAGTGTTAAAGTCGTATTCGTTCTATGATGTTCGGAATCAGTTCGACGACTTGCTTTCCATGGTTAATGTCTTGATTGCTCCTCACACTCGTAATTCTCTATCTGTCTAGCTTTGGCTTCTTTTTCTTTTCCAGCATGTTGCTAGTTGTTAAGTGTTGTATAAAGTTTATTTGCTTGCTTCCTTGCCCCATTCCCTTTCTTCTTTCTTCTTTTTTTCTTATTTCTATAGGTTTAGTTCAAATGCCTTTGAGTGTTAAAGTGTTTAGAAAATGATAAGTCGCTATGATTCTAAGGTTCTTTTCTTCAAATAACTTTGTCTTAAGTTTATGATACCGTTTTGACATGAATGTTGCATTTTAACTTAGATCAGTAGCTTGTGTTGTAGAGGAAATGTATTAACTTCTTTTGGTGTTTTCTATTGAGTAAATATTAGTTTGAAGGTTTATTCAAAATTAGGCAGTTATACTAGCTAGTTATGGCCTAATTATCTTGGTTTGAAAAGTTAAGATTATATATTAAGGTGTCATTGTTAGAATTTTGCTTCTGTTCAGATTCGGCTATAGCCATTAATTGTCTAAGGTCATCAAAGTCCGTCATGTTGGCCTAGAGCTTTGTGTAATTTCCCTCTTCTTTTTACAATGTTTAAAATTAAAAATGATAGTGCACTGTTCCAGTTCTCTGCCTAATGTTTTCCTTTTAAAAATTAATGAATGATTACTTATGTATTTCTCTCTTGTTTTATTATTTTTGTTATACATGTGAGCACTATTGAGGATTCCATTTGGATTCCAATCCCACTTGCGTTTCGAATGGGCCACGGAAGCCCAGTTGCATCCGCTCGAGTCAGCCTCCATTTTGCTCAGGTCCACGGGAGTAAATTACAGCGTATAAATCTGAAAAAATGGAATTGCAGGTCCTAAAGTCTAGGGGAATGGATCGTATACAATCTGTATACACTTGTTATACAGTAATATACAGGCCAGATTATCGGAAATACAGGTTGAAATACATAAAACACAGGCGTACAGGTCTAAAAATGTAGCAAAGTATAGGTTGAAGGCAGATACGCAGGTTTCGGAAGCAAAAAGGCCCGAAAAGGGGGCTGTATACACTGATATACTTGCTATATACAGTGATATACAATCGAAAATGCAGTGATATACATGTCAAAAACGTGAAAATACAAGTGAAAAGTGTGGAAACACGAAGTTCAGCAAATATTATAGGTCCGGAGTCCGATGATCAACGATATACCCGGTGTATACATTTAAATATACATTGGGTGTATATCGGGATGAGTGAGAATGAAAAAGGGGTAAAGGCCCAAGGGAATTTCAGCAGGGTCCAAGATTTGTGGAATTTGGGCCTTTGGCCCAAATTTGATTATTCCCTTTCCCTCTCTTATTTATTTTATTGTGTTTGGCTAACTTTATTTATTTTATGGTGTGATCTAATTAACTTCCCATAGATAGCCATTTCGCCTTTGTGTTCAAAATATAAACATTTATTTTATACATATTTTTATTACCTAACTTCCATTTCAATTTTAGTATTATCAACACTTAAATCACTTCCCTTTAGAATGATCCCCTTTAGTTTATTTTCCCTTTTAAAAAAATAATTAATTAGAAAATAATTGTAATAAATAAATAAGTTAAAATAAATGAGTTCATTTACTTAGTTAAAAGCTTTTTTTTAAAAAAAAATAATAATAATAAAAAATAATAATATATATATAATATATATATATATAAAAGTTAAAGTCATGAGTTCTTTACTTAGTTAATTTTTTTTTAAAAAAAATAATTAATTAAAATAAATGAATTCTTTTACTTGAGTTAAAATTTTAAAATTAGTCAAAATCAGTTTGGTCAAATCGTCGGTCAACCGCGAGTTAGCGGGCATTCCGAGGGCCTAACACCTTCTCGGATTGTACATTGAACTTCGAACCCTCTTATTTTCAATGGATTTTATCTGTTTAAATCTTTTGAAAACCTTTAAATTTTTTCTTGATTTTTACTAAAAATTAAGTGGCGACTCTTTCTTTTGGAAATTCGATTTCACTTAAACCATAAGTTTGATCGAGTTTTCAGAAGCTCAGTAATTTTACCTTTTACATATCTTTTTAAGTAAAACAATTGTTTTATTTAACAAATCAAAAAAGTTTCATTACTTTTCCTCATACCATAACCTTAATAATTTTTTAAAAAGAGTGTCAAGTCAATATGAATTAAATAATACGAAACAGAGAAGAGAGCAATCACTTACGCCCCCACATTCCATCAAAATCACACTTCTTTTTTTTTGGTGAATTTTAGAATATTCAATAATAAGAGAATATAAACAAAAAGGGGAATAGAAAAAGGTAAATATAAGAATGTAATGTGCATTCATGATAATCGCCAAAATAAAAAAAAATAAAAAATAGGCAGTCACGCAAGAAAGGATGCTATAATTAACTAAATGTTATTCCATTTCTCAATTATTACTCCTTACGTCTTATATCAATTGTCAAGATTATCAAAAATATGTATTCCAACTTACTTGTTATTTTATAAAATTCAAGATTAAATTAATTATTTTTATTCTATTTAACCCTTTAATATTACATGTTCGCGAAATAAGATTAACTTAGTTGTCCTTTTGAAAATGACTATAGTTAATAATATATTTTTTAAATTTTTTTCTATCGTATAATGGCAGTAACCTTTATATTTCTATTATATAGAAATGTGATGAGGAGGACGACCAAGGGCAATTTCGTCAATTTATTAAAAATCTCAGTTTAAAACAGTTGTACATAATGCAGAGGAGTTCTTGAATTTCCCAAAAAATCAGGCAACTTACTAGAAGAATCTATTACCTCTAAAAAGTGGGACCCCTCTCTTGAAAAAAGTAGAGTACAATCAAGACCATTCCTTTTTTTTTTTTTTTTTTTAATCTTTCCTAAAATTAGAATAAAGTCTAATCTAATTGATGTATTTTGCTAAGAAAAAAAATACACGGTAAAAAATAAATTAGTATTAAATTAAAATTAACTAATAAATAAAAATAATTTTGATTAAAAGTTTTTAAAGATTGTAAAAAAAATCAGTATGATAAATAAAATGTACAAATGAAGTAATAAAGTAAACTCAGAATGCTCACTAAATTTTGACACAATAATTCTTCAAGTATAATTTTAAAATTCTCCTAATTAAAATTGAAAAAAATAAAATTTCTTTGAATCTCATTTACAATAGAATGGCTTTCTCTTTAAGATTAATCAAATCAAAATTTAATTATTATAGTATATGACCTATTTTATTTTTCAAGTTATCAATTAACACTTAATATTATTATTCTGTTGTCTCTAATAAGAATCGAAAAATACAAATTAATACATTAATCATATTTTGATCATATAACTTATTGGTGATCAGAAAGATAAATTAATTGAAGTTAATTAAAATCTAGGAAAAAATTGACAATAAAAAATGCATAATTATAATACGGAAAATTGCATAATTTGAAACTATATGCAATCTTTTCATTAAATTAATACAAATAATAAAACAATACATATTATATTATAACTATATATTCATTTTACCAATAAAAATAAATAAATGTTAAAATTTCTATTATCCATTAAGATAAACTAATCCATAGACTTTACCAAAAATAAATAAAAAATTATCCATAGAACTTCCTATAATCTAATATGAGGAAAAGTTTTACCAACGACTCTTTTCACTTAAATAAAATATTGAGAAACAAGAATTAAATCACCCCAAATAAGGGTATTCGTGAGAATGATCTACAGTAAAATTGATTTAAATTTTGAAAAAATACACAAATAGACCTTAAAACTAAATTAATTAACTAAAAATGGCCAACCCAAACTAATTCCCTAGATGGTCAATCGGATGTGCCCTTTTTGTTTTGAAGTTAAACTTTTGTTAATATTCTTAAATCCTCTTTATTTGAGGTAAAATATTCATTCATCAGGTAAAATTACTTTAGAAAAATTAATTTGTCTACTACACTAAACTGTTCTCCTAATTTTAATGAACATAAAGTCAAAACTTTTTTCTCATCCTTTATCACTTTGTAAAGAATGAGATAATTCATTCTAATTTTCATCAAGTAGGTCATTATTTTTGTTTGTTAAACACCTATAAAACAAATTTTAAGTATATTCAAAATTAATCTATAGATGGATCATCAGACTTTATTGCTTCATATAGTTTATGAAAATTGTTAATATATTGACACTCATAATTTTAATCTTTTCTCTTGAATAATTTTTATACAAAATAGAAAAAAAAATCATTAATTCAATTATTTAATTCAAATATATATTTGACATGATGTTAAAAAATCATTGAATCGTGTGATATTTTATTGTTCTTTCCTATCATGTTTATTTCAAAATATCATAATAATTTTTTTCCCCCAAAACTAATTAAATTTTTATTATAAATTTATATAAAACTGTAATATTGGGCCCGTAACGGGCCTTTCATTATCTAGTATATATATAATTATAAATACGACAACTAATATGAAATGGAATGAATAGTAAATTATAGCTCCAAGACGACTTATATATATAAAATTATAAATACAACGACTAATATGAAATGGAATGAATAGTAAATTATAGCTCCAATATATATTTTGGCAAAAAAAAAATTAATCGCAGTTTGTGGTGATTATGGCTAGTTGTGGTGGTTGTGGGTGTAGAGACTCTATTTTGACCAAAGATATTTTAAATTAATTAATCAATTCTTTTTCTTTTAACTTAGTTTCTTGAATTTCAAACATAGTGAGATAAATATTAATAAATGCCATTTTATTAATTTAAAAACTACTTTATTTATTAAAAAACGAGTATGTTTTTTATATTTTCAAATTAAAGCCAACTGTGCTTTAATTATGATCAGGACCCTATTATATTACTAATAATTACTTTATTTTGCTAAATCAAAAGGATTTCATTATTAAATTAATTAAATGATTATCTCAATTTTAATACATATTGCCTTTGTTTCATAAATATCTTTAATTATAAATAATTGAGTAAATTTGATTTTTACTCAATAATTGGTCACAATTGCAACGCGAATTGGTTATGTTTGAAATAATAATGGCTATAACTTAAAGATGATTGATTAATTTTAAAATTTAATTTGGGTCATTTTCACTCTTAAAGATCAATTTTTTATCTTAGCTTTTTTCAACGGTCAAGTTTAGTAATGACCCTAAGATGGACTGGTTTTGATAATTTTTCCCTTATAAAAAATTCTCTAAAATGATCTCAGTAATGGGTGATCTTGATTTTTCAATCCTGCTTAATATTAGTTTTTTAAGAAAAAAATATTTTAGAAAAATCTAACTTTTGCCCATAAGACAAATGATTAAGATATTTTAAGACACTAAACCTTCTCACTTGACATGAAGTTCTACCTATCAGCAAAAATTAAAACTCATGTATGATATCCATCAGACATGGTTCTAACTTTTTTTTCCGTAAGACATTCAATCAAGACATTAGTAAAACAATAATTTGCTTAATTCAAACTTCAATTAAGGTAAATTTAATTTTTGATTTTTAAAAATACTATTATACAACATATCAAATTAATTCAATATGATTCGATAATTTTAAATTTTTATTTTGATATTTTGCAGTATGCATGAAACATTGGTAACCATAGTTGGTTCAACTTCGATTTATTTATAGTCATATAATAGAGAATTATGACTTCTACTTTTAAAAAAAACGAAAAAAGTATATCATATTAATACCTTACAATCTTGTATGTGTAGAAATATATGTTAAAAAGAAATTACAAGCAACTTTTTTGTTAATCAATAATTTTGATATTTGTTTCAATATCAAAAATTTGTAGTCAAAATTTAAACATCTACACATTTTATTTTGTACTAACATTAGGTTGTATGATATAATACTATAATTTTTTAATGTAACTACACATTTCGGTATATTTATAAATACCTAATACTAAAAGAACTTAATAGACATATATATATATCATAATAGCGCAATCACAGTATTAAAATTTCTTACTTGATATCTAATGTATCATGTGCACCATAATATTGTGTGTTAACTCATTTAATTGGGCTACAAATGATAGATTATATCACTTTGCCAAACCCAAAATTTCATCTTATTCTAGAGGTCTAGTTCGGTGCTACATGTCAGCTGGTGTGGTACGCCAAATCAAATAAAAGAGAAAATAAGATCATGTCACATATCAAAATGACATAGCATTAAATTCGATGACAATGAAAATATACAACCACAATTGACATGTTTCGATAATTAAATATCACCATGTCATTTGAACCTGATAATTTTTCATCTTATAATTATAAATAGGAGGTCAAAATTAAGAAAAGTCATTAGAATTTCAAAAAAAACTAACTCATGGATCAAAAATTACAAATTTCCTATAAGTTGCAAGCATTCAAACATTTGTGTACATATTATAAAGGGAGAATGCATAAGTACCCCCAGCCTATGCCCCAAATCCCTGAGACACACCTAACCTTTACTAAGGTCCTATTGC
>NW_006239256.1:318000-325531 GCF_000226075.1 Solanum tuberosum | reverse complement strand
CCGAACTTATTTTTTAATTAATTTTCTACCCCTTTTCTGCCTACGTGGCACTATCTTGTAGGCCCAGCACGTGTTGACAATTTTGTCAAGGATAGTGCCACATAGGCCGAAAAGGGGTAGAAAATTATATATAAAATAGGTTCGGGGAGGGGGGGTAATAGGACCTTAGTAAAGGTTAGGTGTGTCTTAGGGATTTGGTGCATAGGCTGGGGGATACTTATGCATTTTCCCTATTATAAATACTTGAAAATAAAGAACAAGGATAAATTAAATATCAAAACATTCAAGATCAAATTCACTTGTTTGTGGGAAAACTTATTTAAGGCGGTCATCAAAGTACTTATGAGAAATCAAATTCAAATCAAAATATATATCAAATCCAACATAAATTGAAGATCAAACTAAAAATGCTTGGATTGATTTTGAAAATGAAGAACTAGAAGATTTATACAAATTGTAACACTCATAATATTTTTATGTCTTAATTATTATTTCTTTCTACACAAATTTTATTATTTGTAGCCATAAATTATGGGTAATATAATAAATATAAAGTGTGAATAAAATGAAACCAACACATTTCCCTGCATGACTACTAAGTGTCTTTATATTATGATAAATATTTAATTTTCTACCCGACTTTTTTTTTTTATATATATTTATAATTCCCTTTGTTTTAATTTATTTTTCATACTCCTTTTTTAGTTTATTTTTTTAAATGATTTCTCTTCCCTTATTTTGGTAACTCTTTAATTCTAATTTTTCACATGACATATTTAAAATTAGAAGATTAAAAACTATTTTTTACACATTCCACATATTTTTAGTTTTAAGATTACGCGATTCAAAAATCTTATTTACTTTCTAAATTTTATGTCAAGTCAAAATCAAATAAATTAAATTAATTTCTTAAATTTTATGTCAAATAAAAATTAGATAAAGGTATTTACCAAAATCAAATGAAGAAATTAAAATAGAGTATTCATTTCCAAATTTGTAGGAAAAAAACACACGTAATTCTCTCATTTCCTTTTCCTTCTCCACAAACCTCTCTTTTAGTTATTAGCCACATCCACTCCTTATCTCCCCACGTAATACTTCTCTCCCATTATCTTTATTTTTATTTTTATTTTTATTGAATTTCAGTGTTTTATCATGAGATGCATACTCCTTAAATAATTTGAAAATATGCAACTCTCTTTCACTTTCTTCTATACCTCACTTGAATTTTCAGTGGGTTTTTTAAATTTATTTAAATTTGTGAACTTTGTCTCCCTTCACTCTAGTGTATTTTTAAAAAATATAGTATGATAATTTAAACGAGTTACTTGTGTTTAGCCTATGAATTTGTTCAGCGTTAGAAATTTTTAGAAACTTTTAAAAAATATGATTCATGATTTTTTTTGTTTGCAGACAAAGCTCAAGGTCTATATCCTTAGAAAAGAAGGATTGGCAATTTTACTGTGGAATTTCAGTGAGTATCTTTTCTATTTATTTCTCATTCTAATATCAACTTTACAATTAAAATTTTATAATATATCATGTTTAAATCAAAATACCAGTGAGTACACATTAAAATTATATTTTTTTCCTTTTCACACAGGTACATTGAAAAATTGAATGAAGAGTAAAGTTATTAGATAAGTTGGCTACATTAGCATATAAGGAGTAACATTTTTATTTTCTTATTGACGACTAACATTATGTACTTCCGTTAGGATCATATAAGAATATTTTAATTCTAAAATATATATGATCATGAGAGACACTTTTTGTTATTATGTTAAATGTTTTATTTTATTGTGTTGAGTTTATATTATTATATGATATCTGCTAAGTTTAAAAAATAAATTTAATATTTGTCATGATGTTAATTTAATAAATTTTCATGTTGCATATTATGACTTAGACTTTTCCTAGTAAATTTTTTATATTGATGGATTAATTAATCTTCAAAAATATGAGAAAAGTTGTCACCATTTATAAATTATCAAATTAACGAGAAACTAGTGAATTATTACCATTTACAAATTTGAACATCATCAAATGTTTGTTGTTTTTAATGCTATGATAATGGATGAATTTTATGATTATTTGAGATATTTTTATTATTTATTTTTCAATTTTATGTATTCTAATTTAAAAAATAATATCAATACGAAATAATTAAATGTCATCGAATGTTTGTGAGCATCAAAAGATTATTTTATCAAATGTAACTTTTAGCAACAACTAAATCAAACTTTTCAAGACAAATATTTCTGTCACAAATAAATTATTTCGTCATAAGTCGACTACATTTAGTGACAAAATATATTGTCACTAATCATGATAATTTATAGTGACAATTATATCTTGTCAATAAAAACTATACTTTTCGTGACACGATGATAATTTAACTACGAAATTGTTAACCTTTTTATAATGATAAACTTGTCCCTAATTTATATATTTTAGGACGAAATAATTTTTTGTATATAAAAAACAGTCATTAGTGACAAAATTACATTTGTTCAACTACGAAATACATATAACTTTAGAGACAATTGATGTCGTCACTGACTGAACTAAATAAATAGTGACGATATAATTTTGTCAGTGAAAATAACCTTTTTAGTGACAAAATCATACTATTAACTACAAAAAATTTACACTTTTTATTGACAAATAAATTCGTCACAAATATCGACACATTTGGGGATGATTTTTCTTTTTGTAGTTAATATAAATTTTTAGTGACGATGCACTAAATCGTCTTTGTAAACTTTTAGTGACAACTGACTGACGAAATTTTTTTCGTCACACAAGATCTTTGGTGACGAAATAGGATTTATAAGTGACGAAATCATTTGTCTTTGATAGTCAAATTTGTTGTAGTGGATCTACCTCCCAGATCCCACTTTGTAGGACTACACTTGATATGTTGTGTTGTTGTTATGTAAGGTCACAAGTAGAAGTTAGAACACGATACTAAGTATACTTTCATAGAATTTTAATTTGATAAAAGCTATCTAGACGCTTTTACAAATTAAAAAAGTGATGAATCAAGAAACATGAAAGACAACAATAATAAAGTTCTATCCCATTATTTTACATGGAGTGATGTAAAAATATAGAGTTAAACAAATTAAAACGGAGGGGCTGAAGAACTGGGTTTACTAAAATACATCCAATAAGAGAAATTTAAATCATTTATTAAAAGAAAGATATCTAATATCTTACAACTTACTACTCAAATTAATAAAATGCCTTGTAATCAATATAAGTAGCATATTAGTAGGTTTAGGAGATGGAACTTTAGGTACAATTGAGACAATTACTGCTTACTTAACCACATTTATCTAGAATGTTGGTTATTAAATACTTATATTATATTATTATCGCTAAATATAATATAGTGACAATTATAGTATTCTCACAAAATTATTTATTTATTATAGTGTATAGGATGGGATGTTGTACGTCTAAGACATTTAAAAATTACCTGATTCGAAATGGACTAGTTGGAGTGTACTTGAGTTTCTTCTTAAATTCTTTTGCTCTGGCTTTTATGAAGGTGAAGGAATATGAGAGATGGTGAATATTAAATTCTATATGGGTATACTATATATAGATTAATTGCAAACCTGCCTATATTACTTACATGAAATAGTGTGCATTTTGAGAAAAGTATCATAGAATAAATAAAGTTTTAGTATCATAGAATAAAGTGTATATAGACATTACGTTTCAGAAAAGATATCATAGAATAACACTTTGAGTGTGTTCAAGCCACTATTTATTCTAAAATTTAATTTGATATCAAGTATAATTGAAGAACAACACTTTTAGGGTGTACGTATGATGGAAGATTGCTTCCTTTTTAAAATAAAATAAAATTATGTGAGTTTCTTATTTATTTTTAATGTTTAATAAATAAGTTGAATAAAATATTTTGAAAATAATATTTGTATAAAATCTAAGCAAGCACAATTAAGGTCGACATAGGGGGTTAAGGATGTGAGGTTGGTGGGGATGAGGACATTGGGGTTGATTGTAACGACCGAGTTCCATCGTTATATAAATGCCAACGGGGGGAAATTTGGGGCTGGAAAAACTTTTTCGTAGTACTCGAATTTTCCCAACCTAGTCCAGATTTGGACGAAATCGGGGTCTCTAAGGTGTAGAAAAATCTGGTAACAATCGGATGGAGTAATTATGGTTTTGATTGCATGAATAGTTAGATAACTCGTTAAGGAATCCGTACGACTTTACGGAATTGAATTCGGGTGAGTAGAACTCCCGAAATCGATCTTAGCGTAAATGGCATTTTTTGATCGTCGAGGGTTAGAGGTGTGTTGTGAGTTGGGGCTTTGGAATTCTTTGAATTAACTCTCTGGTTCCGTTTGTGCCGCCTTGGCGGGAGTGTGGCCTCTCTGGCGGGGTCGCTATAGTGGGATATGGGGCGCTATGGCGGGTACGATGAGAGTTAAAATCGTAGGTGAAAGACAACTAGTCACTGGTTCAAAAATGCCATGTTGGCGGGCACTTGGGTTGCTCTCGCGCTGCCACTACAGCGGGGTGAGGGGAGTTGCGGTGGGACAGACGCGACTTAATGTCGTTAATAAACCCCTAAACGACCTTATTTGGCACTTTTCAGCTTTTAGATCTAAGGAACGACCCCCAGGTGATTTCTACTCATTTTTCACCATTCTTGAGGCTAAAGATAAGCTTTTCACTCCTCGAATCCATTATTCGATCCATAGAACGTAATAGAATAGGTGAATATTGATGGGGAATGGTTTTGTGATAGATTCTATGGAGGAACCAACCCTATTTGGGTGATAGGGATCATGGGTTTGATCTAGGGTTCATAGAATTGTTATAGTTTCGGGTAATTAGCGATTGTTTGTTGATTTCCGTGTTATTGTGATT
This sequence comes from Solanum tuberosum, assembly GCF_000226075.1. Taxonomy (NCBI): domain Eukaryota; kingdom Viridiplantae; phylum Streptophyta; class Magnoliopsida; order Solanales; family Solanaceae; genus Solanum; species Solanum tuberosum. Next base: position 320,617 of record NW_006239256.1, on the reverse strand, counting down.
GTTTGTAGACTAAGAATAAGCAGAACGAATCCGGAAAGGGAAGGATCAAGTTTCTTAGGGTTTCAAGCTTGTTTTGAGGTAGGTGATAGTTGTGATTCTATGATTGTGTGATGTATGCTTGTTCTTGCTTCATTATGATACTTGTATATGTATGAATGTTGCAATGTTGATCACACTTGTTGTAAATGAGATAGATTAATTATCATTGCCAAGAAATCATGACTTAATTGTATAATCTTGATGATGTACTTGTGATTGTGATTGTGGTGTGTGAATGATCGGTTGCTACGTTCCGACATAACTAACTTGGATTGGATTTCCATGTTCCGGCATAACTATTGGATTGGATTGCCACGTTCCGGCATAATTATGGGATCGGTTGCCACGTTTCGGCAAGCTAACTGTTTGGGTTTGGGTTCCATAAGAGGACCAATGAGGTGATGTAATATGTGAAATGCGTTGTTGATTCTTCATTTTGATAATGTTGTATATGTTGATATATATATGCATGTGTCTATAATGTTGTTGACTTATTTATGTTGCACTAATGGGATAGCCGCGTGATCCTACCAATACACGATGATTGTGTACTGATACTACACTTGCTCTTATTTTTGTTGAGTACAGGGCATCTTCACGTGACTATTGATAAATCTCGCTTAGAATATCAATGATCGTCGCTTCGAATTCAAGGGTGAGCCAATTCTTCCGGGCTACCATGGAATTCTCTTTTCAATTCTGGACTTAGATATTTGTTCTAGATAGTTGATTAGTTCATTAGTTTGGGGATGCATCCCTTCTTGTTTAGACTTGGATCATTTGTTTAGATGTTTTGGTACATTGACTTTCACGTTCTAGGTTATTTCTTCTGCGTTATTAGTTATTAGATCTTTTGTTGAAGTTATGAGAACTTTCGTTTAGCATTTATTTATGTTTTCCTGTGTTAAATGCCTTAGTTGCTTGGTTTGGGTTGTAGTAGTGGTTCTCCCACCGGAGTGTTAGTGTGGGTGTCAATCACGACGGTCTGAGTCGTGACAAAGTTGGTATCAGAGCCTAGGTTCGTTGAACTCGATGTGCCAAAACGAGTCTAATAGAGTCTCATGGAACAGTACGGGTGTAACATCCGACAATTTGAAATAGCTATGAAGAGGCTTAAAAATCGGAAATAGTCATTTTTGGAATAAAATGAAAAGTTCAAAAATCTGGAAAATTTGGCTAAGTGTGGAAATTAGTGAGTTTTTGGCCAACTTTGAACAGCCAGAACTCCTAGCTCAGGATGAGTTAGGAGTGGTTCCAGTTATGGTTGCGAAGCTTGTGGAATGATCTTTCCAACGCCACCGAGTTTGATCGATTCCGAATTTGTATGAGCGAGTTATACCCTTTGAAAGTTAGGCAGTTGGCAGGAAATCCGTCCGGGAATTTTAAGGGCATTTTGGTCTTTTCCCTAGCTATTTCTTTTGGGGTTATATTGTGTGTTAGGCTGATTTTTGGATCATTTTTATCCCATTTTAAAAGAGTGAAAGCTAGGGCTTGAGAAGAAGAAGAGAAGAAGAAGAGAAGAGGAGGAGAAGAAGAGGAGAAGAAGAGGAGAAAGAGGAGATCAAGCAAGGAGTTTCCGTCAAAGATCGTCGTGGATATCGTCGGGGGTGATCCTTACTAGGTATGTGAGTTCTTAGTGTGGGTTGATCCTTTCCCCCACACACCAAACTCATTATTTTTAAGAAAAGATTGGATTGTGTTGTTGAAGTTGTTGGGTTGTGTTGTTGATGTTTTTGATTGTGTGGTTGAAGTTATTGTTGGTTGTGGGACATGATTTGGTTGTGTGTTTGAGTTGAATCTCATGTATGTTGAGGGATTTTATGATCCTTAGTGTTTGGGGTTGAATCCATTGAAGTAAGGGTGATTTAGAGTTGGCAAAACAAGAGAGAAAAGTCGGAGTTTCTGGGCAAGAGGTTGGCGCGTCGCGCCTGCCAACGCATCCCAAAGGGGACTCTGAAGTCCAGCCCTTGGGGCGGCACGCCTCTCAGAGCGCCAGCAGGTGCCTGCTGAGTGTCAAGGGCTGGCGCTCCGTGCCTTGCAGAGCGCCAAGGACGCCATGTTCCCCCATTCTTTCCATGCTTTCTCATGCATGTTCCTAGGTATTGTACCTATGTTTCCTAGTTGTTTCCAACACTTTAAGGTACACTTAGACATCCTGAATTCATCCATAAACATGTGATCATATACCTTGAATTCATAATTCAATTTGAGGCGAGTTTGGGTCAAAGTCAAGTGAAGTTAGAGTCAAGTTAAGCAAGTCCAAGCAAGTCTTTAAAGTTGTTCAAGAGTCTTTATTGAACGTTTTAACTTCATCTAAGGCTCAAGTTTCAAGTCAAGTAAAGAGTATAGAGTTTCAAGTTAACTCAAGAACATAAAGTTGAAGTTTCATTTCTCAAAGTTATTAGGGAACTATGTATTCCCAAAGAAGTTTTAAAGAAATGTTTTTACATTTAAACAAAGGTTGGAAATTGAGATTTCCAAAGAGCCTTCGGGCTAGTTTTTTTTGAGTAATTATCGCAATTAGCAGGAAGACATATGCCTTAAAAACATAAGAGCCAGTACATTTTGGGAGTAGTAT
>NW_006239256.1:301049-317863 GCF_000226075.1 Solanum tuberosum | reverse complement strand
ATTGTATTTCTATATACATTTCAGGCTTATTGTATCTTTGTATACATACAGAGTTTATAGCAGGTTTTAAATAGTCTTTCTTTATATCGCACTTGTTTTAAATTGCCTTATATTGAAAGAAGTCAGTCAGGTTGAGTTGAGTTGAGGCCAGGTAAGCTTTTCAGTTTCTTCCAGATTTCCTTCGTGCCTATGTTACTTAGTTTTTCAGCTTGCATACTCGTACATTCCATGTACTGATGCCAGTTGGCCTGCATCTTATGACGATGTAGATACAGGTACCCCAGATCAGCATTCTGCACGTTGTTGATCCAACTGAGCACTCCAGAGTCAGTGGTGAGCCTCCTTGCATTTCGGAGGACTCAATTATTTTGTATTCTTAGTTTTGTTTTATTAGGGTGTTGCGGGGTCTGTCCCAACATCCATCTCAGTATTTTAGAGGCTTCATAGACAGTCAGTCAGTTAGTTTTAAGTCTCTCATCTATGTATATATGTAAATATCCTATTTTGAGATTCGAGATGCCCTTGTGGCCAGATTTTTATAAGTTAAGTTGTTGTGCAAACTTGCATTGCATGAAGTTATTCTGTTGAGTTAGGTTTCCGCTGAGTTAAGAAAGTCAGGCCAATCGCTTGGGGCCAGAAATGGTCTCCGGGTGCCGGTCCCGCCCAGGGTGTAGGCTCGGGGCGGGGCGTGACAACGGGGACGTCTTTACTTTTCTTCGAGAGGCTATAAGACTTTAGGAAATCTCTATTTTTCTCGTCTCTTTTCGTGGTATGACTTGATTCCAATTGCTATCTGTCGATTCAAATTGGTATCTAACCTCCTTCACTTTTCTATCTGCAGATTGTTACTACTAGGTATAACGGTGCTATACCTGTAGCTCCAGAGGCGTATCTAGAGGGGGTGCCATGGGTTCACGTGAACCCATGCTCCCCCTCTAGGTCATATATAGTAGTGTTATATTTTTTTAATTTTTTTTTAAATATAGATGTGTGAACCCATGTTCAAAGTATCATATAATAATACGATGATAATTGGGTGCACATCTCTAAGTGAGGATAGAGATTTAAATCTTATATCTATCTTGTCTTTTTGAGTAACACCTTTTCAAGTGGTTATTAATTACACTTTTGATGGTTTCAACTAATTTTGATATTTTTTTTTTGCCTTAATCTTTCAAAATTTTCAAGTGTTACATTGAAAATTCCTAAAAAATATTAGCACTGTACATTTTTTATATAATTAAATCAAATGTGTATATTAAAATTTAAAACTAGTAGTATTATATATTTTGAACCTATAATTTTTAAAATTTAATGGTTCATATTAAGAACTAAATATCAAATCGATCAAATTTATATTTAAGATACATTTTTTCATAATCGTGCACCCATCTAGCCGAAATCCTGGATACGCCTCTGTGTAGCTCCTGTCAATGCTCCAGCTGAGGAATCCGCAGCAAGAGGTGTATGTTATATCTTGTGAGTATGCATCCTTCATTTTGGTCTTCTACAATTACTCACATTTCTGTATTTACTTGTGCTTGTGCAGAAAATGTTTTTGCCTTGTGGTCTTCCACCTGAAAGGGAAGACGATTAAGAGTTGCAATGGATAGCACCCTTTTGACTCAGACCTCTGTCAAGCCTAAATGTTGCTGCTTTAATCTCCAGTTCATAAACATGTAAGGTTGATGTGATATGAAAGATTCGACTTGTATTAATCTGAGTTGTTTTTCATGTTCAACTAACATATAATACATTTCAAGTGCCTATGAGAGGTATCGAACATCGAGTAGCTGCTATATAGTTGTGGTAAATTTTTTTTGGTAGAAATTAAATTCAGATGGAATGTTTGAACTTTAATCCCCAAGAATATCCAAATGGCCAGCTGCTGTCTAAAAATATCACTCTGAGTGCTAAAAATCACATTGTGTTTGGGTATGGCTAATCTATATTGAAGGTAGAACTGAACATTTGTTCAATGTGGATGAATATCACAATTCTCATGTCAGTTTTAGTTAGGAAAACTTATGTACTTAAATTTAATGGGGGTAATTTGATTGAGTTGAAAAAGAAAGACATATATATGAGCTTGTCAATCTTTGGTAAGGAAGGAAGAATATTATATTATGAATGATATTTCATCATGAACTTCCTTAATTTATCATGTCATGAAGTTTGAGTACAAAGAACACTTATAAGGTGTGTTTGGGGTGGGGATGAAGTTAATGGGGTTAATTCGTAGTGGGGGTGTGTTGGAAGCTGGTGGAATATTAGACAACTATAAAACATCTATAAATAAAAATAATTTAGTAAATTATACTTTGTACTTTTTTTTTATAAAAAAAATAGGCGAGGTATTAGCTAAAATAACACTTATTTTGGGACTGAGGGAGAACTACATGGTCCTGTGAGAACGTCTTAATTTAATTGATTGGGGGGAGCAACTTTTGCCACCTATATGCCTGGGTGTTCACGGTTCAGTTTGATAAATTCATATTCTTTAATTATAACTTTATTATTTTGAATGTGGTAATACTTGTGTATATTTTATAATTACTTTGAGTAAAAAAACACCTAATTGTGACGAAAAATACTTTAATAATGGAGAAAAGTATCATAGAATAAATTAAATAAATCTTTAGTATCATAGAATAAAGTGTAATGACATTACATCTAAGAAACATATCATAAATAACACTTTTAAGCGTGGGTTGAAGCCATCATTTATTCTTAAATTTGCTATCAAGTTAAGTTGAAGAAGAACACTTTTAAAGTGTGTTTGGTATGACGAAAAATGTTATTTTTTTTTCTGAAAAATAAGTGAGTATCGATTATATATATATACTTAAAAATATTTGTATAAAATCTAAGCAACCGCTATTTAGGTCGTCTTGGGGCTAGGGATGAGGACTATGGGGTTGGCAGGTAGTGTGTGTGTCGGAGGATGAATATTAGACAGTTGTTGAACATCTAATAAATAGGAATAACTTAGTAAACTATACTTTATATTTTTTAATAGGCGAAAAATGAGCTAAAACAGGGAGTATTGCATAGTTTTCTTTAGGACTAGGCATAAAATATTGAAAATTGAATTACCGAATTGAACCAATAGAGACAATCTTTGATGTATATACAATTGGATTTGATTCATGTTGCCACACATTTACTTACTTTGAATATTGTACATTATTGAATAGATGAATTGTCTAAATTTTCAAACATTTCATCAATTGTTTCCTTTATGTTGACTAAATGATCCACTTTCCTCCCTTCTTCTATCTGTAATAGAAAAGAGTAGGAAATTTTAAAATGTTTATTAGAAACAAAGGGCAAATATACTCCTCAACTTTGTAATCTAGGTTGGGTATATCTTTTGTTAAAAAAGTGCTGCACATATCCTTTTTGTCAACAAGATGAATTTAAAAAATAATCTAAAACAAATTTATATATATAGTTGAGAAAGATCTCATCTTTTTCAGTTTGAAGAAGCAGTGTAATTTGGTTATCTATTGAGGCAATCTCAATGGAGTGAGTCATCCTTCTTTCTTCAACTCTAGTTCCTACAAAAAAAACATTTTTTTTTTTAAATTTCAATTTATATATTATTAATATAATTCATTGCAGAATTTAATTTGAAAGGAGAAGACAAAGCAAAAAAAAAGGAACTTAATTTCATTTTTCGTGTTAAATTACTAGTTTTATGAAAAGAATTCTAGATGCATGTCTGTCTTGTCATAACATCTAAAAAATAAACTATGATCTTTAAAATATAAAAAGATCAGGAAGGAATATATATATATACATAATGGCCTAATAGTAAATAAATAAGTAAATAAATAATGTAATATGAGGTAGCAAATTAAGCATAAGTTAATACAATATAAAGGGTGCATGTGTTAAAGCTAAGGTGCAATATATATAATGTATAAAACATTTAAACATAGTTACCTCTTTGATTTATAAATTGAAAATGGACTTGTTGGAGTGTAGTTAAGTTTCTTCTTAAATTCTTCTTTGCTCAACTTTTATGAAGGTGAAGGATGAGAGATGAAGAAAATTTCCTTCGGATGATTGCAAGCCTGCCTATATTATTAACATGAAATAATGTGCCTTTTGAGAAAAGTATCATAGAATATAAAGCTTTAGTATCATAGAATAAAGTGTAATGACATTTACATTTAGTAAAAAGATATCATAGAATAACACTTTAAGTGTGTCTTGAAGCCATCACTTATTCTAAAATTTGATATCAAGTTTTTTTGAAGGACACTTTTAGGGTGTGTTAGGTACGATACAGAAAGATGTTATTTGTTCTAGAAAATGAGTGAGTTTCGAATTCATTTTTTAATATTCGAAAAAGGCCAAAGGGTTAAAAGTACCCTTCAATTATTGGAAATGGATCAAATATACCTTTTATTTGATTTTGGGGTAAAAAATAGAAGAGATTCACTTTTACCCCTCAAAACTAACAAATGCCATGTCACCATAAAAATCACATGAAATAAAAGTGAATTCAGTGGACGAAGTTGATGATTTTTCTTATGGTAAGGACCAATAGAGATCATCTTTGGTGTAAAATCATTTGGAATTAATTCACGTGGTAATACATTTACTTTGAATATGGTGCACGATTTAATAGACGAATTGTCCAAATCCTCAAACATTTCATCAAAGATTTGATTTACAAATTTGTTTGTTTGTGACCCTAATGGATCTTGTACTGTATAAGCGATAACTGACGTCTAATCTGTATACTCATGTCTATCTATGCATTTTTTGCCCTTATATAAAATAGTTAATTATAATACTAGTATATATTTAAGTGAATATTAGGATTGTTTAAGATCAACACATTCACAAAATGAACATTGTAATGATTGATGCATATGTTAAGATTCCATGGTTCTACGAAATTTAATACGATTAAAAAGGACCATGTTATCCAAATGGTGCAAGTAGTACACAAAAACTTGACATGATTTATTACCATCAAATGCCGACCTAGAAATGCATCGGCTTGTAGGTGTAAAAACATGATTAGTAAATATGTTAGGATCATGAGTTAAACTTAAAATTACATCGAAGAAAGTTATCTAAAAAAATCCTTCAATTTCTTCAAATTCATGCACATGTAGTAAAAAATAGAATATAAAAAAAATTAATATAGATGATATTAATTAATTGTTCATATATATTTTTTGAAATAGGAATATGTTTACTTTAGGTCTTATGATCTGTATAGTTAATTATCACATTTAATTAAAGATGGAGCACATTCTATGCCCCCAAACTCTACATCTATAATCCATCAATACAACTAGGATACAATATTAATCCCATAAAACACAAAATTAAAGATATTATATATATATATATATGGAGTAGTGGATGATTAACTTAACAAACCACAATGACACATAATTAAAGCAACTACTTAAAAACACTTATGAAAGCTAGAACAGTCTGTGTAGCTGTGAGTAAGAGGAGTATGATAGCTGCCACAGTTGAAATTCCTGCCCAAGGACTATTGAAGTAATTGTGCCTCAAATTTGCCTTCATTCTATTCCATGATTGTTCACAATGTTTAACTGCTTTTCTGCATTCTTCTTCATAATAGAAGTCATCTGAAACTACGACCCCTTTCCCCATTTTGTTAAAGACGCTAGCCACTTCGTTGTCCTCTCCTATCTTGTTTACAATGATTCCATTCATACGAAGCAAACTCACATCTTTGTCCGAGTCAATAAGATAATCCATGAAAACTACAAAATCACTGAAATATTTAAGACATACATCAGAAGACTGTTGTTCGTAAGCAATGAGATTTCGCATGAGGGTTTCTGTGTCATCTACAACTCGAAAACAAGGGATTGTCATCAATCCATTGTCAAACTTTATATCAAATAAACTTGTGCTATCCCCAAGATCATCGTCATAGACTTTATCCAATGACCTCATAAAAATATTTCCAACATTTGCGAAGCTAACTCCAGCTTCAGAAAGCTCTGTTGCATTTGGCATGACCTTATGCCACATCATGTACTCGTCCCTATTTCTCCTTCTCCTCCTCCGGACTATTTTTGACTGGATTCCAAATAAGCTTCTACGGCAATCTGCCATATTGCTAGGTCTATTTTTTGACTTTGAAGGTCGACATGACATGCACATGTGTACTACATGAAATAAGTGTTTGAAATTTTTTTCATTACCTTCGGTCTCTATAGAGGATTTATCAAGAGAAAATGTCCACTTCACCATCTCTAACAATGTTTCTTCGCCTTCCTCCTTTGACATTTCATAAAGCTTGGTTAGGACAAAGAAAGGAAGTTGATTTTCTATTAACAACAAGTCTCGATTTAGTTGATTTCTTATGCAACGTCTCTTGATAATCCGGTCTTCTTCAATTGAAATGGATTCACAATCAAGAATGAATTCACAATGCTCTCGAATATACTCAACCACAAAACAACCATCAAGCAATAACATTTCTGAAAAATTTACAACAATAGACATATCAATCCCCCCTATATCATCATAACACTTAAGTGCATCATCTTTTAGTTTATCCATTTCACTAATACAACTTTCCACATCATGAATCCCCCCTTTTCGCTTAAGAAACCGTTGTAGGTAACACAACTTATATTTTTCCATCGAGCCAAGTTTAGAATCGTGTTTATGGTAAGGACCAATGGAGAGCAATTTTGGCTTATAAGCATCTGGATTTGATTCACTCAACCCCACAGTCACCTTGAATATGGTAGTGAATATTTTGTTAGACGACTTGTTCAAATTCTTAATTCTTTCATTTAGAGATTTCTTTGTTTGCGACCCTAATGGATCTTCACCATTATTTGTTTCCTCTATGTCGATTGAATAATCCACTTCACTTCCTTCTTCTATCTGTAACAATTACATATTCTTTTGAAATGTTTATTAGAAGCACTATGCAATAATCAAACAATTACATATTCTTTTACGAGATACTCTTTCCGTCCCAATTTATATGATGTTGTTTGACTTGACATGGAGTTGAAGAATTCTTTCTGAAATTTATGGTTTGAAACAAGTAAAGAAAGTGACGAATCATATAAATTGAGTACATCAAATTAAAATCAAATTGCGACCCTAATGAATCTTCACCATTTGTTTCCTTTATGTCGATTGAATGATCCACTTTTCTTTCTTCTTCTATCTGTAATTATTGGAAATATTTATGCAATTACATATTCTTTTGAGATGTTTGTTAAATTTTTTTAACACGTAAACTAATCCAGTAGTAGCTAGACACCTCAAATTTCAGTACTGATTTGTATAAAAATTCAACTTTTCTTTTTGTGCGTGTGATCAATAAAGATTCAAACTTTATCATGTTAATTATAGATAGATAGTTGAGAGAAAGACCTCATCTTTTTTGGTTTGAGGAAATAGTGGAATTTGATCCTCGATTAAGGCCATCTCAATGGAGTGTGCCATCCCTTTTTCTTCAACTGTAATTCCTACAAAAGACAATTTGAGGGAGTATTAGATAACATGGAAAAGGGTCAAAAATATCCTTCAACTTTGATTTATTAGTGGACTATGTCTTATCGTTAAAATTAAATTATTTTTACCACTGCTGTTACACATTCTTTTCAATATCAATTCATAAATATCATGGCTATTATTATTAATAATAATTAATCCAATGAAATCCATCATATAATTTGATTTGAAAAGAAAAGATAAAGCAACAAAAGGGAAATTATATAGGGAAAATGGTTTGATCATATACCCCTCAACTTTGCTATTTAAAGGTGATATACCACTTGTTATAAAAGTAGCTCACATATTATACCCCTACTATTACAAAATTGACTCAGATATACCCCTTTATAAAAATTGCTCACATATATCCCTACCATTACAAAAGTAATAAAACTAATTTTTTTTAAAAAAAAAATCATGTATTTGATCTTTTCCACAACTAAATTATTGTTTGACTTCTTTAATTATTATTATTATTAGTTGAGTTTCTTATTCTTATTCATTCTCGTTCATTATTCTTTAGTGTAAAAATAAAAGAAGAAAATTAAAATTAATTTTTTTTGCAGCTATATTGTAATTTAGTTCTAGTTTCGTAAAACTTCAAAAAATAAAAGCGTATTAATTTGATGAATTGATTTAAATAATAACTTTGATAAAAAAAATCATTTTTTTAAATATCCAATTAATTACAAAATTTGATTTGAAAAGAAAAGACAAGCAAAAAGGGGAAATTAATTTTAATTTTCTTGTAGCTTTATGAAAAAGAACCCTATATACATGTCTTGTCATAACCTGTAGAAAAAGAAACTAATTTGAGGTAACATGGCCTAATATATATAAGTACATACATAAAAGGGTGCATGTGTAAAACATTTAAAATAATAATTACCTTTTTGATTTGTCTATTTATAAATTGAAAATGGACTTGTTGAAGTGTACTTGAGTTTCTTCTTAAATTCTTCTCTGTTCAACTTTTATGAGGGTGAAGAATGAGAGATGGAAAATAAAAAATTATATATGAGTATTATATATAGATTTTCCTTTGTGTAATTGGAAGCCTACCTATATTACTAACATCAAATAATGTACATTTTTGAGAAAAGTATCTTGAAATAAATAAAGCTTCAGTATCACAAAATAAATGAATAATACATAAGTCATAGAATAAATAAAGCTTCAGTATTATAGAACAAATGTATAATACATAAATATGTTTTTTAGTTTGATCTTGACTAAAATCTATACCCCTTCTAAATTTGAGTGTGCACAAATAAACACTTAAACTTGTACATAGTTGAACAAACACATCATGCACAGATTCTCCGTGGCATCCTATATGTGTTTTGCCAAATAAAACGTGTGTATGTGGCATAAAGTTAGATGTCTATTGAGGCCAACAAAAAGGCATATATGCCTAGAATAAATAAAGCTTCAGTATCATAGAATAAATTAATTTTTTCTATCTTATCACATAGGATAGGCCAAGAGTCATCCAAAGTTATAGTAGGAAAGGAGTCATCAATGACAAATTTAATTTGGTGTTCCATATACATTGCTTTATCATCTAATAATAGTAGAATTTATTCTTCTCCCTGTACTTACAAGCAGCCCAAGATTTTTATATCTGTAACGACCGGGTTTCATCGTTATAGAAATGCCAACGGGCGAAAATTTGGGACCGGAAAAACTTTTTGGTAGTATTAGAATTTTCCCAACCATGTTCAGATTTGGACAAAATCGGAGTAGTTGAGGGGTGGGGAAATCTTGTAACAATCGAGTGAGTTAATGATGGATTTGATTGCATGAATGGTTAGATAACTCGTTAAGGAATCCGTACGCCTTTACGGAATTAGATTTGGATGAGTAGATCTCCGGGAATTGACCTTAGCGTGAAAGGTATTTTCTGAGCGTTGTTGATTAGATGTGTGTTGTGAAATGAGATTTGGGATTCTTTAAAATAGCATTCTATTTCAATTTTGCTGCTTTGGCGGGTGTCTTTGCCGCTTTGGTGGAGCCAATGTGGCGGACGACACGGGACTCAAAATCATAATTGCTCACTGGTTTGAAAATGCCGCTGTGGCAGGGCAAAGTGTCGCTCTGGCGCTGCCGCTACAGCGGGATGAGGGCCGTTGTGGCGGGCCAGACGTGACTTAAGTCGTTAATAAACCCCTAAACGACCTTATTTGGCACTTTTCGACTTTTAGAGCTAAGAAACGACATCTAGGTGATTTCTACTCGTTTTTCACCATTCTTGATGCTAAAGGTAAGCTTTTAACTCCCCGAATCCATTTTTCGATCCGTAGAACGTAATAGAATGGGTCAATGTTGATGGGGGAGGATTTTGATCTTGAATCTATGGTGAAAACAACCTTAATTGGATAATTGGGATCATGGGATGATCTAGGGGTTGTTAGAATTGTTAGTAATCTGGGTAATTAATAATTGTTTTGTAACATCTCGCAATTTGAAATAACTATGAAGAAGCTTATAATTGGAAATAGTCATTTTTGGAAAGAATTAAAATCTGAAAAAAATTGTTTAAGTTAAGAAAAGTGAGTTTTTGGTCAACTTTCAAAACGGCCATAACTCCTAGCTCAGGATGATTTAGGTGTCGTTTTAGATATGGTTGGAAAGCCCTTGGAATGATCTTTCCAACGCCGCCAAATTTACGCAATTCCGAGTTCGTATGAGTGAGTTATTCCCTTTGGAAGTTGGGCTGTTCGAATAAGGAAAGTCTAAAACCGGATTTTTTAAGGGTACTTTAGTCTTTTCCTTACCTTATTATTCTGATTCGTTTTTAAGAGTTAATTGGGGTAAAAATCATATTTTAGTCAGTTTAGAAAAAAAAGTTGAGTTCACGCTAGGGCTTGGAGAAAGGAGAAAAGAAGAGAAAAGAGAAGGAAGTTCAAGATTCGTCAAGAGCATTCAAGAATTGATTGTCGATTTCGTCGGGGGTGATCCCTACAAGGTATGTGAGATCTTTCTGTGTTGAGTTAGTTCACCCACACACCAACTTGTTTTTAAATCCTTTGGTTTGGAGTTATTTACATGTTGAAAGGTGAGGTTCTTGAAGAACAATTGTCGAATTCTTGATTGGTTGTGTTGTTGAGGGTTCTTAGTGATTTGATTCGTGTTTCCGGGTGGATTTTCGAGTTAGATCTGTTGTAAGTTGAAGGTAATAATGATCCTAAGTGATTGGGGAAAGAACTAGGGAAGTTTAGAGGGTTTGGAGATGAAAAACAGAGAAGAAAAGTCGTCAAACACCTGGGGAATAGGGTAGGGGAGTTGCGCCAGCCAGCGCGCCCCAAACCAGTTTCTGAAGTTTGGTCCTTGGGGCGCTGTGCCAGCCAGCGCGCCCCACACAGGCCTCTGGAGTTTGGGGCCTGGCGCCCCACACCTCTCAGAGTGCCACGGACGCCAGTTCACCCCATTCTTCCCCCATCTTTTCATACTAGTTTCTAAGTGATGTACCTATGTTTCCTAGTTGATTTTAACATTCTAAGGTACATCTAAACATCATGAATCATCTGTATACATGAGATCATGAGCCTTGAATCCATAATTTAATTCAAGGATAGTTAAGATCAAAGTCAAAGAAGTTAAGAGTCAAGTCTAGAAGTTAAGAAGCAAGTCAAAGCAAAGTTTCTTAAAGTTTTCAAGAGTCTTTAACAAACGTTTTAACTTCGTTTTAAGGCTCAAGTTTCAAGTAAAGAAAAGAGTAAGAGTTGAGTTCATTTTTCAAAAGTATTTAGGGAACTATGTATTCCCAAAGAAGTTTATAAATGTTTTTCACATTTGAGCAAAGAAAAGGGAATATCGATTCCAAGAGATCTTTTAAGCTAAGTTTTGAGTACTTATCTCAAACCAAAGAAAGAAGTTGTTTTTAAACATAAAGAACTAAGTATATCTTTAGGAGTAGTATTGAGCACCGATATGGGGATGCGAGTTCATATTAACTCAAGTCTCCATAAACCATGTAGCCATCATGGGTAGAAAAGGGTCATACTTTTTAGATGAATCCTTTTCACAATAGACTATTGGATCCACTTAGTGAGAGTTAGCTTTCTATATCACGGCATGGTATAGGATGGGCCTCGGCAGTGCGAGGTAAGACATTGTATCATCACTATAGTTCTTAAGTGATGGTTGTCGATTAGAGAAACTCCCACATCAGTAGTAGCATGGTTCCTTAAGGGGTTCTGCTTAGTGTGAATGGGGGTATGAGACTTCATTCATGCATTGCACAAGTAGACTTTGAGAGGGAGCATGGTTTGTCTTTTTATGATATTATGTTTATGAATTGACTACATGTTTTAAACAAATTTCTTTTTCTTTATATTGCACTTGTTTTAAACTACTTTATAATGAAATGAGTTAAGTTAAGTATTCATGAGTTGAGAAGAGCCAAGGTAAGTGTTTCTTTCAGAATCCTTTTAAGCATATATTTGTTTTAGCATTCCAACTCGCATACTCGTACATTCAATGTACTGATGCCAGTTATCCTGCATTGTATTATGATGCAGACGCAGGTAACTAGGATCGGCATCCAGCGCATCGTTGATCCAGTGAGCAGTCCAGAGTCTATTGGTAAGCCTCTTTGTATTCAGGAGGATCCCTTTTGTTTACTCTCAGTATTAGATAGTTCATTAGGATGTTATGGGCCTGTCCCGACATCCATCTCAGCTATTAGAGGCTTCATAGATAGACAGTCAGTTAGTCATTTCTCTTTACTTTGTTATTGACTTATGTTCAGAGTTGAGTTGCCAAGCTATGTTAAATGTTTATTTTTAAAGCATTATGAGTTCAGTTGAGCAGTTCAGTTTATTCTTTTAAAGTACATTTATAGTGATTGGTCATTATAAATATGCATATAGTCTTCCACGGAGTTAAGTAAGCCAGGCTAAGGGTTCGCTTGTGGCCAGTAATGGTCTTCGATTGCCAGTCCCGCCTAGGGTTTAGGCTCGGGGCGTGACAAACTTGGTATCAGAGCACAGAGTTCAAGAGTCCTGGGGAGTCTATGAAGCCATGTCTGTAGAGTCCTAGTTATCGGTGTGAAGCGCACCACATCTATAATTAGAAGGCTGCAACATTTAGGAAAATACTTCACTTCTTTCATACTCATTTCGTGCGTTAGAGTTTGATCTCCAAAAAGTTTCCCTCTAATTCGTGCTTGCGCGTGTTTCCAGAGAATCATGCCTACACGAAGAGCAGTCAGAGGTTGTCCAACTAAGAGGATTGTCAAGGAACGAGAGTTACCAAATGCACCTGAAGTGCAACCTCAAGGAGAAGCTACCCATGCTGAATTCCGTGAAGCTATCTGGATGATAAGTCAAGTTGCGACCTATCACATTGGGTAGAGAGATATTCGACACAAAGTGGTTGATACTTTAAGTATTTGTGAGCTTTTAAGGATGAACCTACCAAGCTTCACAGGTTCAAGTGTCACTGAAGATTCGGAGAACTTCATTGAAGAGCTTAAAAGGGTATTTGATGTGATGCATATTGCTGAGGCAGAGATGGTGGAACTAGCTGCATACCAAATGAAGGGTGTTGCTAGAATCTGGTTCGACCAATGGAAAAAGAATAGGGCTGATGATGCACCAGTAGTGAGTAGGGTTGTGTTTGAGAGTGCTCTTATGGGGCGTTTCTTTCCTCGTGAGTTGCGAGAGGCAAAGATAAGAGAGTGTCTCACCCTTAATCCTGAGTCTATGAGTGTTCATGAGTACAGTCTGAAGTTCACACAATTTTCCCGCTATGCTCCGGAGATGGTTGCTGACATGAGGAGCAGGATGAGTTTATTTGTTGCTGGGTTGTCTCGTCAGTCAAGCAAAGAAGGCAATGTAGCTATGATGATAGGGGATATGGACCTAGCAAGGTTTATGATTCATATACAACAAGTCAAGGAGTATAAGCTGAAGGATAGATAAGAGTTTAAGAATAAAAGAGCTAAGACTTCAGGGAACGAGTTCAAAGATAAGCCTGCACGGTCTCAAGGTAGGGGGTGGCACAAGGAGGTAACTGGGATCCTGCATGTGCTAGGTGTGGTAGGATCCACCCAGGTAAGTGTCGTGATGGTCAGTCAGGTTGTTTCAAGTGTGGCCAAGAGGGTCACTTCAACGAAGAGTTCCCAAAGTTCATGCAAGGAAATGGTACGGGTGGAGGAACAAACCACTTATATGCTATCAACAGTCGCCAAGAGCAAGAGGATTCGCTAGATGTTGTCACTGGTATGATTCAAGTCTTTGACCTTACTGTTTATGCCTTGCTAGATCTAGAAGCGAGTTTATCTTTTGTAATTCCATGTGTTGTTATGGATTTTGATATTATTCCTGAGCAACTTAGTGAACCATTCAGTGTTTCTACCCATGTTTATGAGTTTATTCTAGCAGAGAGAGAGTCTATCACGATTGTCCTGTTTCCGTCAATCACAAGAGTACCATGGCTGATTTAATTGAGTTAGATATGGTAGGCTTTGATGTCATTCTTGGAATGGACTGGCTTCACGCCTGTTATGCCTCAGTTGAATATAGAATCCGAGTAGTCAAGTTTCAGTTTCCGAGTAAGCCAGTCATAGAGTTAAATAGTAGTTCAACAGTGCCTAAGGGTCGTTTCATTTCGTACCTTAAGGCAAGAAAGTTAGTTTCTAAGGGGTGTGTATATCACTTAGTCAGAGTTAATGACTCAAGTGTTGAGATACCTCTTATTCAGTCAGTTTCAGTCTCAGTAGTAAAAGAGTTCCCAAAAGTCTTCCCAGATGATCTTTCCGAAGTCCCTCCTGAGAGAGAAATAAACTTTGACATAGACATCATTCTAGATACTCGTCCTATCTCTATTCCGCCATATAGAATGGCACCAACAAAATTGTAAAAGTTGAAAGAGTTGAAAGATGCGGTTGAAAGTTCATGAGAAGAATCACCCAGCCTGTGATCTAGAATTGGTTGCCGTAGTTTTTCTTTGAAAATATGGCGCCATTATCTATATGGTGTTGATGTGGAAGTGTTCACCGATCACCAAAGTTTTCAGTAAGTTTTTAGTCAGAAAAAGCTTAATCTCAGACACAGAGAGTAGTTGGAGCTACTCAAAGATTATGACATGAGCATTCTTTATCACCCAGGTAAGACTAGTGTTGTTGCTGATGCCTTGAATAGATTATTTATGGGTTGTACCGCCCATTTTGATGAAGGTAAGAAAGAGTTAGCACAAGAGGTGCATAAACTGGCATGATTAGGAGTTCGATTAATGGATTCCACAGAAGGAAGAATAGTGGTGATGAATGGGTCTGAACCATCATTAGTGTCAGAAATAAAAGGCAAGAAAGACCAAGATCCTTTATTGCTTGAATTAAAGGCAAGTGTTAATAAGCAAAAAGTGGTGGCCTTTCAACTAGGGGGGGAGATAGTGTTTTGAGGTGTCAAAGGTGGATTGTGTGATTGAACTGAATGATTGATATTACACCCTTATCCTAGTAAGAGTAATCTCATTTGAGGACGAATGTTCCCAAGGGGGAGATATTGTAACATCTCGCATTTTGAAATAACTATGAAGAAGCTTATAATTGGAAATAGTCATTTTTGGAAAGAATTAAAATCTGAAAAAAATTGTTTAAGTTAAGAAAAGTGAGTTTTTGGTCAAATTCAAATGGCCATAACTCCTAACTCGGGATGATTTAGGTGTATTTCCAGATATGGTTGGGAAGCCCTTCGAATGATCTTTCCAACGCCACCGAATTTGCACGATTCTGAGTTTGTATGAGTGAGTTATTCCCTTTGGAAGTTGGGTTGTTCGAATAAGGAAAGTCTAAAACCGGATTTTTTAAGGGTACTTTAGTCTTTTCCTTACCTTATTATTCTGATTCGTTTTTAAGAGTTAATTGGGGTAAAAATCATATTTTAGTCAGTTCAGAAAAAAAAAAGTTGAGTTCACGCTAGGGCTTGGAGAAAAGAGAAAAGAGAATAAAAGAGAAGAAAAGAGAAGGAAGTTCAAGATTCGTCAAGAGCATTAAAGAATTGCTTGTGGATTTCGTCAGGGGTGATCCCTACAAGGTATGTGAGATCTTTCTGTGTTGGGTTTGTTCACCCACACATCAACTTGTTTCAAATCATTTGGTTTGGAGTTATTTACATGTTGAAAGGTGAGGTTCTTGAAGAACAATTGTCGAATTCTTGATTGGTTGTGTTGTTGAGGGTTCTTAGTGATTTAATTCGTGTTTCCGGGTGGATTTTCGAGTTAGATCTGTTGTAAGTTGAAGGTAATAATGATCCTAAGTGATTGGGGAAAGAACTAGGGAAGTTTAGAGGGTTTGGAGATGAAAAATGGAGAAGAAAAGTCGTCAAACACCTGGGGAATAGGGTGGGGCGTCGCGCCAACCAGCGCGCCCCAAACCAGTCTCTGAAGTTTGGTCCTTGGGGCGCTGCGCCAGCCATCGCGCCCCACACAGGCCTCTAGAGTTTGGGGCCTGGCTCCCCACGCCTCTCAAAGTGCCACGGACGCCAGTTCACCCCATTCTTCCCCCATCTTTTTGTACTAGTTTCTAAGTGATGTACTTATGTTTCCTAGTTGATTCTAACACTCTAAGGTACATCTAAACATCATGAAATCATCTATAGACATGAGATCATGAGCCTTGAATCCATAATTCAATTCAAGGATAGTTAAGATCAAAGTCAAAGAAGTTAAGAGTCAAGTCTAGAAGTTAAGAAGCAAGTCAAAGCTAAGTTTCTTAAAGTTTTCAAGAGTCTTTATTAAACGTTTTTACTTTGTTTTAAGGCTCAAGTTTCAAGTAAAGCAAAGAGTAAGAGTTGAGTTCATTTCTCAAAAGTATTTAGGGAACTATATATTCCCAAAGAAGTTTATAAATGTTTATCACATTTGAGCAAAGAAAAGGGAATATCGATTCCAAGAGATCTTTTAAGCTAAGTTTTGAGTAATTATCTCAAACCAAAGAAAGAAGTTTTTTTTAAACATAAAGAACTAAGTATGTCTTTGAGAGTAGTATTGAGCACCGATATAGGGATGCGAGTTCATATTAACTCAAGTCTCCATAAATTATGTAACCATCATGGGAAGAAAAGGGTCATACTTTTTAGATGAATCATTTTCACAATAGACTAGTGGATCCACTTAGTGAAAGTTAGCTTTCTATATCACAACAAGGTATAGGATGGGCCTCGGCAACGCGAGGTAAGGCGTTGTATCATCACTATAGTTCTTAAGTGATGGTTGTCGGTTAGAGAAACTCCCACAGTAGTAGTAGCATGGTTCCTCAAGGGGTTCTGCTTAGTGTGAAT
>NW_006239256.1:299234-300925 GCF_000226075.1 Solanum tuberosum | reverse complement strand
GGTTTTAGCTTTATTTAAATATTTGGTTATTTAGTTTAAATTAATTAATAGCTTATATTTCTAGTTAATTAGTTTATAATTAAATTATTATATAATTATGTGTCTAATTACCACATTTTATGAATATTCAAAAATCGTCTCAAAAAGAGTTTGTTTTAATTAAATATTCAATTAAATTAATTTGGTTTAAAGTATAAGTTATTTATTTTATTAGTTTAATTATTCTTATTTTATGTTATTTTGTCTTATTTAATTTTGTTGATTTGAAAAGCACATTTTATTTAAGTTACGTTACTTAAGTTATGGCTATAGTTTTAAATTAATTAGTTTATAATTAAGTTAATTATTTTATTTTGTTAAGATTAAGAAGCTCGTTAATTAATTAATATCAATTTATCTTATTTAATTACTAGCCGAATCTACCTTAGCTAAAATCTAATTGGCTAAGTTTTTCTAACCCCCTTTCAACCGACGCCACTCATTTTTTTTTTTTACAATTAATAACAACCCTTTAATACAACAATGCAATGATCCAAACATATCCAAAACAATACAATACATGCATGTACCAACCGACCCAACAATATATTATAATAATACAACAGCATACACTAACTGACCCCACCCTTTTTTTTTCCTTTTTAATTCCTAAACATACAATACATACATTCAAAACATTTATACATACGTACAGCAGTAACCAATGACCCCCCACGTTCTCCTTCTTCTCCAGCATTCAAAAATGTCAAAGTAGTAGCAGCAATTCGGCAGAATCCACAGAAAAGCAAGCGTCTGCCCTCACCAACTCGTTCTAGCCTGCTGCCTTGTCCGGATTTTCTGGAATTTTGGAGAAAATCTCGTCCCAGCTGCTCCCTGTTTCTGGAAGAAGGATTTTGAACTTTGAATTCGGAGGAGAATTCCGTTTCTGCCCCTGTTCCTATCCGTTCTTCATTCAAAACGTGAATTGGAATTTCCCCTATATATATGTCTCTCCTTCTCCATTTAAAGGGTTGGAAAATTTAGAGCAAAAGACTAAGATCAATTTAAGCAAAATAGCTAAAATACATACAAAATACACTTTGGGAAAAGAGAACTAGTTTTGAGTATTTTGGGTTCGGCATTCTGTCCAGGCTTCTTAATCGCTGCTTGTGGTCAAGTTTACGTAGTGGTGGAGTCGTCCCCTGTTCATCGTTTCCAGTTCGCTGCCCCAACAAGGTAAAATAACTCTTGGCCTTTGTCCTTTCTTCTCCTCGATTCCAATGAGCGCTGAATAATGACATATTCGTTGTTGGTTACTAGCTTATCTTACATGATTTGTTTTCGAGCCTAAGTTGCCTTTTTTGTTTTTAATATTTTCGGAAATGGGTGAAACGTATGTCACATTTCCAAGTTGATTTAATGTATGTTCAAGCATGTTTTCTCTGTTTACAGTCTTCTTAAGTTTCATGAGTGATGTTTCTTGTTTAAAGCTTTGGTTTGTCCCTTTATTAATCATAGCGATATCGTTCTTTTTTATCTTGATGAAATAATGTTCATGCCTTTGGCTATGTGTTTAGAGGATGCCGAAATAGTTACTGAGCCGTTGCTTGTGCTTGTTTTCGAGTTTCAATCTTGTTATGTTCGGATTGTGGGTCTTATTTCATATTTTTCGGTATTTCGGTTTTGTTTAAATCGTTGACAATGTTGTTTTT
>NW_006239256.1:286555-298946 GCF_000226075.1 Solanum tuberosum | reverse complement strand
ATTTAGAGCAAAAGACTAAGATCAATTTAAGCAAAATAGCTAAAATACATACAAAATACACTTTGGGAAAAGAGAACTAGTTTTGAGTATTTTGGGTTCGGCATTCTGTCCAGGCTTTTTAATCGCTGCTTGTGGTCAAGTTTACGTAGTGGTGGAGTCGTCCCCTGTTCATCGTTTCCAGTTCGCTGCCCCAACAAGGTAAAATAACTCTTGGCCTTTGTCCTTTCTTCTCCTCGATTCCAATGAGCGCTGAATAATGACATATTCGTTGTTGGTTACTAGCTGATCTTACATGATTTGTTTTCGAGCCTAAGTTGCCTTTTTTTGTTTTTAATATTTTCGAGCCTAAGTTGCCTTCTTTTGTTTTTAATATTTTCGAGCCTAAGTTGCCTTCTTTTGTTTTTAATATTTTCGAGCCTAAGTTGCCTTCTTTTGTTTTTAATATTTTGTTTACAGTCTTCTTAAGTTTCATGAGTGATGTTTCTTGTTTAAAGCTTTGGTTTGTCCCTTTATTAATCGCAGCGATATCGTTCTTTTTTATTTTGATGAAATAATGTTCATGCCTTTGGCTATGTGTTTAGAGGATGCCGAAATAGTTACTGAGCCGTTGCTTGTGCTTGTTTTCGAGTTTCAATCTTGTTATGTTCGGATTGTGGGTCTTATTTCATATTTTTCGGTATTTCGGTTTTGTTTAAATCGTTGACAATGTTGTTTTTTTTTTTTGTTTTTTCCAGAAATTATATAAATTGTCTATCTGTTTGCATCTTTTCCGAATTCGTGATCTTTGTGCTCGCTTAGAGTCTTAGCTTGTTCTCACTGGATAATTACGCTATTGTTTTGTTCTTATTTCGTTGAAATGGCACTTATACTTGCATTATGTGTCCGGAAGGTGTCGAATGAATAATATGGTTGTACATTTAACCGCTTTTGAATATAAGTCGGAATTCGGAGTTTTTGCTCTTTAAAGCACGTTCAAGACCTGTTTATACCTCGTTTCGATAGGAAATTATTCCATACCTATTCCATTGAGTCTAATGGTCTGTTTCTCTTGTTCACTCGTGTATGTTTTCACTTATTTCTTGCTCTAAAAGATGTTAACTATTTCCTTATGGAAGTTCACTATTACTTTAAAATAAAAATGAGAATGGAATTGGAAGAGGTTATATGTTAATGTTTTGAGGTGCATTGCAACAGTGACCAACATATATTGCCAATTCTTTGGTAAGAATGTAATTTGTCTTCATTATGTTTAGTTTCCATTTGGGCCAATTTCACTGATCATGTAGCCAATTAGCATGAGCATATTAATTCTCCTATTTGTCAAGTTGCTTAATATGTTATGGGGTGCATTTGTTAAGAGCTAGATAAGCGTTGAGTTGATTTTAACATCGAGGTTAGCCGTTGTTTGGTTTCACGGCAGATTTTGACAAAGAGTTCTTAATATTTTATTTCTTTTTTTTATTATTTTTATTTATTTATTTTTACTAACTTGAAAATCATTTCTAAGATTAGTTCATTCTTTGATGCCTTACAATTTTGCATTCTAAGTTGGTCTATATTAATTTGTGGTTACGGGTTGATCATTGCTTCTAATGCATCAATATATTTATGCGCATATTTTTCTAATGTCTATCTAGTTTGGTTCTTGACATAATCATAGCTAATTAAAAATTGTTCAATGCCTTCGGTGATATTCAAGCGGTAGTATTTATTTTATTTCACTATTTTCTTATATTAAACCATTGAATTGTTGCTTACATTTTATTTATTTGTGTTTGCATGTGAAATCTGTCCGGGTCCTCACGGACTCGACCCTCACATTTTCCTTTGGGCCATGGAGGCCCAATTATACCTTTATTGAGTCGGTCAGCCTATTAAAAATTGGCAAACAGGTCCCGGAGCCTGAAGATATGCATCGAATCAGAGAGTTGAAGAAATCGGGTCAAAAAAGGCCCACATTTTGTTATTAAAATTGTATTTTGTTATGTCTGGGCCTAAGCCCACTTATCTTTGTCTTGCTAGAATTTAGGACAGGTGGAAAATCGGGCCTGGGCCCAAATAATATTCTATTTTTATGTTAGACTAGGACAGGTGTAGATGACTCAAATGGGTCAAAGACCCAAAACGAAAATGGGTCCAAATATTGGTCCAGGCGGACAGAAACCAGATTTGGGCCCAACTATCTTTCCCTCTTTACTTTACTGTAGTCATTTTATTTGTTAGTATTTGTCGTTAATCTTAAGGTCAAACAATTCGAATCCCCGTAAGACGCCTGTTATGTTTTATCAATTTAACTAAATCAGTCATTGTTTAACAAGACTTAAAGAAATTTTTTTTACAAAATAGCTCACTTAGCTAATATTTAAATATTTCCCCTTTTCCCTTTAAAATAGTTCTAATAAATAGTTCAATTTTGCAAATCAAGCTAAGTTAAAATTATTTTAGTCAGATAATTAATCGCCGGATAACCGCGTATTAGCGGGCATTTTTGGTGCTTTAAACCCCTTCCCAAAATGATAATATGAACCTCGAACCCCTTTGATTACTTTCATTAGATTCCTGTTTTGATCTTTTGAAAAAATCGGTTTTCTTAATTTTCCTTTAAAAATTAAGTGGCGACTCTTAAACCAGTCTAAAATTCTATTTTAAATAAAACAACTTTGAGAGGGAGCATGGTTTGTCTTTTTATGATATTATGTTTATCAATTGACGACATGTTTTAAATAGTTTTCTTTTTCTTTATATTGCACTTGTTTTAAACTGCTTTATAATGAAATGAGTTCAGTTAAGTATTCATGAGTTGAGAAGAGCCAAGGGAAGTTTTTCTTTCAGAATCATTTCAAGCATATATCTGTTTTAGTATTCCAACTCGCATACTCGTACATTCAATGTACTGATGCCAATTGGCCTGCATCGTATTATGATGCAGACGCAGGTAACTAGGATCGGCATCCAGCGCATCGTTGATCCAGTGAGCAGTCCAGAGTCTGTTGGTGAGCCTCTTTGCATTCCGGAGGATCCCTTTTTATTTACTTTCAGTATTAGATAGTTCATTAGGATGTCGTGGGCCTTTCCCGACATCTATCTCAGTTATTAGAGGCTTCATTGATAGGCAGTCAGTTAGTCATTTGTCTTTACTTTGTTATTGACTTATGTTCAAAGTTGAGTTGCCATTTTGGCTAAGTCAAATGTTTATTTTTAAAGCATTATGAGTTCAGTTGAGCAGTTCAACTTATTCTGTTAAAGTACATTTATAGTGTTTGATCATTATAAATATGCATATAGTCTTCCGCTTAGTTAAGTAAGCCAGGCCAAGGGTTCGCTTGAGGCCAGTAATGGACTTTGAGTGCTAGTCCCACCCAGGGTGTAGGCTCGGGGCGTGACAT
Source organism: Solanum tuberosum (assembly GCF_000226075.1). NCBI lineage: Eukaryota > Viridiplantae > Streptophyta > Magnoliopsida > Solanales > Solanaceae > Solanum > Solanum tuberosum. The sequence continues at coordinate 295,560 of NW_006239256.1, read as the reverse complement.
GTTTATTGATTCCCGTATTATATTGATTGTTTGTAGACCAAGATCATGCGGAATGAATCCGAAAAGGGAAGAATCAAGTTTCTTAGGGTTTTAAGCTTGTTTCGAGGTAGGTGATGGTTGTGATTCTATTATTGTGTGATGTTTGTTTGTTCTTGCTTCATTATGGTACTTGTATATGTATGAATGTTGCAATGTTGATCACACTTGTTATAATATGATTGCCCTGAAATCATGATGTAAATGTATAATCTTGATGATGTAGTACTTGTGATTGTGATTGTGGTGTGTGATTGGGATCAGTTGCCACGTTCCGACATAACTAACTGGGATCGGTTGCCACATTTCGACATAAATATGGGATCGGTTGTCACGTTCTGACATAACAATGGGATCAGATACCACGTTTCGGTATGCTAACTGTTTGAGTTTGGGTTCCGTGAGAGGGCCAGTGATTTGTGATAAATGTATATTGATGAGAATGTTGATAATATTGTAGATGTTGATATTTATGTATGTGATTATAATGTTGTTTGACTTGTTTATGTTACACTAGTGGGATAGTTGTGTGATCCTACCAGTACACTATGGTTGTGTACTGATTCTGCACTTGCTCTTATTTTTGTTGAGTACAGGGCATCTTTAAGCGGCTATTAACATACCTCGCTTAGGGGATTAGAGATCGTCGCATCGAATTCAAGGGTGAGCCAAATCTTCCGGGCTGCCATGAGATTCTCTTTCGTCTGTGTCCACCATTTTCGGACTTAGACATTTGTTTAGTTAGTGGATTAGTTCATTAGTTGGGGTTGTGACCCTTCATGTTTCGACTTGTTATTTCGTTAGTAGTTTTGGTACATTGACTTTCAGATTCTAGGTTGTTTCTTTCGCATTTGTTTAGTATAGTTCTTTAGATTTCTTGTTGAAGTTTATGAGAACTTCATTAATTAGTTATTTTAATCTCTTTTCATAGTTTAAATGTCTTAGTTTTGGTTTAGTTGCTTGTTTTGAGTTGTAGTAGTGGTTCTCCCACCGGTTTGTTAGTGTGAGTGTCAATCACGACGGTTTGGATCATGACAATATCTCCCAACAAACATGTTACATGAGGTACCTTAAACCCTTTTTGTGGAGGGTATTTTTGCAAGTTTAAGTGTATACTTGCGTAGACTTAAAGTTGGAGGGCATAGTTGTCAGCTAAAGCTAAAATAAGGGTCATGTTTATGTATTATGCCAATTAAATATATGTATGAAATAATGGAGGATTTGTTGGGGATATGAGGTATGAATGGGAAATAAGGAAAGTGTCATTATTTTTCAATAAACTATTAAGTGTCGTGTGATTTGCTTAGTTTGTTGAGTTCGTTGAGGTTTTGTAATTTGCATTGTCGCTATTACACAAATGTTATTCCATTTTATCCTGGGAGGAAGTAACCCGAAACCATGGCAACATTGAGGGGGTTATAATTTCTTAAGGACACACAAACAACTTGTGGGCTCAAAATAATATTCTACTTCTTCTACAAACTTTTTACATTCTTCTTTGTAATAGAAATCACTAGCGATATTGACCCCTTGCCCAATTTTATTAAAGATGTTAGCTACTTCATTGTCCTGATCTCCTAGTTGATTGCTTATGATTCCTTTCCGACGAAGCACATTCACATCTTTGTCTGAGTCGATAAGATAATCCATGAACACAATAAAATCATTGAATTATTTAGGAAGTACATCATATGTATGTTGCTTATAGGCTACGAGATTTCTCCATTACATCATCAACTTCAAAACGTTAGGTATGTTGGTGTGCCATATTTGGTAGTCTTTATCTTTTGACATAATCTTCGTACTTAAATATTGAACACTCAGGAAAGAATTATAGTATGAAGGGTGAGACAACATGTGTACTAGTTGAAGCCAGTGGCGGATCTAGGATTTTAAGGTTGTGGATGCTCTGAAAGTGGAGGAGTCTGAAATATAAAAAATGACATGTTAAAAGTGAGATTCAAACTCAGGCTCAGCAATACTAAAAGAGCTTTAAGCACCCACCCAAGAGCCAATGGACCATTCAGATCATTCGTTCACTAAGTGCTCTATGCTAATTTCATACAAATACCTCTTAATTTCTACACACACATAAATATTAATGGGTGCTCGAGCACCTGGAGAAAACTATGTGGATCCGCCCCTGGTTGACGCAGATATTTGATGTATTTGACATCACCTTCCCTCTCAAAATAGGATGCAAGGGCCATCATCAACTTCCTTTGTCATATCATGAAGCTTGGTGAGCACAAAGAAAGGAAGTTGATTTTCTAGTAACAACAAATCTCGACATGCAATGTTTATCATACAATTCTCTATTAGGCCCCATTCCACTACACTCTCGAATAAACTAAACCATGAAACATTCATCTAGTATTTCTGAAAATTTGCAAACAATATTATTTTTCAAGTTCTCTATATATAATGAGGAAACACTCACTCAGTCAATAGCTGTGTTACATAGTTACAACAAAGATTACTTCATAATGTCACCAGTAAAAGCCAGAACAGTCTGTATAACAGTGAGTACAAGAAGGGTTATAGCTGCCACAGTTGAAGCTCCTACCCAAGGACTCGAGAAATAGTTATGCCTTAAACTAGCCTTCATTTGACTCCATGGCTTATCACAATGTTGAATCAATTTGCTGCATATCTTTTATGTAATAAAAGTTTGTGATTTCCACCCCATCTGAAAGTTTCTTGAAGATGCTGGCCACTTGTTTGTCATCTCCTATGTCCTTAAAGATGATTTTCTTTTTGCGAAGAAACTTCACATCTCTATGTGAGCCAATAAGTTGAGTCATTATATGCGCATAATTTGAAAAATAAGGATATACATCTACTTTATTAGAAGAATGTTGCTCATAAGCTATCAAATTTCTCATGAAGGTTTCCATAGTATCCTCGATTGCAAAACAAGGTATTTTCATAATTCCCTTCTCAAACTTGATATCGAATAATGTTGTTTTGTCCTCCTTCTTTTCTTGCACATATCCTATTCTTATGAATCTAACTCCAGCATCGTAAAGCTCTGTTACACTTGGAATATGATAGCAATCCCATAAACCAAGAACTTTGGGAGTTTCTTTTGACTTGGTTAATTGCAAAACGTTGTCACAAAATGTTATCTTGCAACATTCTTTTGGTGTGCTAGCATTTTTGTTCTGTTTATCTTTCATACCATCATGATGATCTGATGGTCGACAAAACATGTGTATTACATGAACTAAATGATTGAATCGTTCTGTATTAAAATTGTGAATCTCTAATGGGGGTATGAATTTCGCCTTTGGGAAAGTATCAAGTAAGGTTTTTCTCACCATATACAAGAAGCTCACTTCTTTATGATGCTTTGTCATGTCATGAAGCATGGTAAGTACAAAGAAAGGGAGTTGATTTTCTAGTAACACCATGTCTCGACATACTTGTTTCTTCATCCATTCCAAGTTGATGATGTTGTCGTTGTCTTCTTCTTGATCTTCTTCTTCTTTTTCCTCAGTTGCATAGTACTCTCGAATAAATTCAACCACAAAACAACCATCAAGCAACAACATTTCTAAAAAATTGTCAACAATATCATTGTCAAGGTTATCATCATAACATTTTAGTGCTTCATCTTTCTTTTTCTTCAATGCACTAATGCAACTTTCAACATCAAGCCCCTCTTTTCGTTGGAGAAATCGTTGTAGGTACAACAATTTGTACTTCTCCATCAAACTAAGTTCATGATTCCTTTTATGGTAAGGACCAATGGAGATCAACATTGGCGTATAAGCATCTGAATTTGATTTTCGTAATCCCATATTTACTCTGAATATGGTTGCAGATTTGATACATGTATTGTCCAAATACTTAAATTTTCATCAAAGATTTGATTTGCGGATTTCATTGTTTGTAACACTAATTGATCTTGACCATTTGTTTCCTTAATCTCGATCAAATGATCCACTTTCCTCCCCTTGTCTATCTGTAATTAGTGTAAAAGAATCATAATTTTTCTCTATTATACATTTTGCTTTTTAAAACATACATAAATAGTGGAGTACTAAATAATAACTTAGACAGAATAATCAATGTGGAATTTCACTTGTACGCAACTGCTTTTCTCTACTTTTATTAGCTGAGAAGTCTTTAAAAATGAGGAAACTGACTTTTCTTAAGAAGTAGGAAAATCAAGTTACACAACTGACATTCCACCTTGATAGTGTCCTCCCCACCTTCCGACACCTCATCTTCACCTCCACCACTCCACACCCCCTACCCCCATCTTCCCCTCTCATAAGTCATAGTATATACATATATATACATATTTTCAAGATAATTTTTTTTGCCCGCATATCAAATGCAAGAAGATAAGTAATAAGCCTGCATATTTTCCGTCGTACCGAACATACCCTTAGCATAAACAACAAATACAAATAAAATATTCAAGTTCCTTAACATACACACAAATTGTTAGCATAGAAAGAGATACCTCATCTTTTGTAGATTCTCTTAGAGAAAGTTGATCTATTGGCACAATCTCAGTATGATGAGCCATAACCTTCTTGAGACTGTAATTCCAATAATTAAAAAAAAAAAGAGTATAAAAATGGTTAGTAATGAACTCCACAACAAATTATTAAAATTCCTAAGTTTTTTTTTTCTTAGAAAGACAGAAATTTACCTCTTTTAATTTGGCTGATTGTCACTTTAATTCCTTATTAATTTGTTCCTCTTGCTTGTCTTGAAGGATGAGTGTTACAGCTTATATATAAAAGAGGAATGATACTACTAATTACTTACTATAATTAATTAGCTCACATTTCAAAAGTATTAGTAATTTATTATCATAGTAAAAGTAAAATCAAAAGTAATCAAGAAAAAGAGAGCTACAATATTCATAATTTAATTATGTGTATGAGTCAGTGATTGTCACTTTTGAGCAATTGCTCTTGAATTAAGATACAATTTTAAACATAGAAAATATTCTCATAGAAAAAAAAGCATTGATTATAAGGTTTATAATAATACATAAAAAGGGAAACGTGCGTTGTGAAACTTGTGCGATGCATGTGCACAACATGCTATATAATTTGTTTGGGGCACTATTTCTTTTTAATATATAGTTTTTGGGTGCCTTGGTCATGAAGTAATTTCATGTGCATGTGACATAAAAAATCTTAAATAAATTTAATTTTCTATCCTAACTTTTGAATTATTGTTTTAAGAAATAATTAGCTCAACTATTATTATGAGTCTCATGTTAAAAAAATTGATTATTAGACGGAATATATTAATTCAATCTGAACATATTATTCGAGGGATAATTTCTCATATGGTACTCATTCAATCAATAGTTATAATTTTAGAAAGTCATTTTTTTTATTTTAATTTTTTCAACAAAGAAAGTAATTTTACAAGATATTAATTATGGACCTTTTTGGTTTGATTTTTAACTGTTTTTTTCTGTCCTTATTGCTCTTGGAAGTGTCCATAGAGTTTATTTTAGAGCAACTTTCACATATAGCAAACATAAAAATTATATTTGTATGTTATAGCTATTTTGCATAATTACGTTCCATCGCAAATTTTATGTTTGCTATGGAGCTTTTGATTTGTATAATTCACTATAAACATCCAATTTTATACAAATTGTTCAGTTTTGTATAAATTCATTTATACATTTTAATTTGTATAATAAGATCTTTATTTGTATAATTATAAGTGTATAGGACGAAAATATATGTATTTGTATTTGTATATATACTTTTCTCTCGCTTTATACAAACACAAACGCATTTTATACCGACATGTATAAAATGGCTAATTGTATACCGAATCAGATGTCAAAAAAAGGGGATGTTTGCTGTGAATTACAATTAAAATAAACTATGGCTATAACATTTAATTTGAATTAATAGTTTGTTATTTCATACAATTTTCCCTTAATTTATTTACACATTGTGGTCATGTTGCTCAGATTGCAAACACAACTGCAGCCAATTTAACATATGACTCTCATGTCACGGTAACAAAAAAGACTTCTACCGTTCGCGCATTACTAAAGAGTGTGAAAGACTTCACTTAATTTTCATTAGAGTCAATATCGTTATAGATTTTAGTGACATTTACAAAGAGTGCTAAAGTGTAATTGTCGCTAGTAATTGCCTCTAATTAAAATAGGAAAAATATTTTTGGCCAGAATGATATTTTATCTATGTTATTTTACCTTTTTAAACATTTTTACCTTTTTAACTTTAATACCTTCTAACTAAAAAATGGAAAAAAGATCCATTTATTTTAAAATAAAAAAATATTATAGTTTTTAAAATTTTCTGGCCATTTAGCACTTCCTATTAAACTATATATTTAGCAAAAATAAATCTATTACCAATAATTAACTATCACATTGTAACACCCCGTATTTTACGTGTACAAGTCCTACACATATGGAACTTGATTTAGCTTGGTGGTATAAGTAATGAACTTGATTTCCTAGATGAATGGTGATAATAAAGAAGCTATAAGGGTAACTCCCGTACATTGCAATATTGCAAGATCGAGTGAACGTCAAATTTTAGAAGTATTTAAATTTTGGATCGAAGGGCTATATGTAAGTGTAAAAGTTAAGGTGATCAAGTGTATATAAGTTTTGAGTTAAACTAAGGAGATTACGCTCGGAAAACGAATAAAAGAATTGAGGTGCTTGTTGGACTTTATAAAGCTAGCAGGTGTCACTTACTTGCTTAGCTCAAATGGGCTAGGTAGATGGGGAAGATTAGTTCAGGCATTAGTGGGCTCACTTGAGGCCCAAATTAAATAAAAAGGAAAGGGAATGGAGATGAGGCCTCACACCAATCTGTCCAAGTCCAACTACTTGAGCCCAATAAAGACTAAGGACCCAAATTTAAAGGGGTATAATTCTGGCCCCATGGCTTTAATATTAGAAAGGGGGAAGATTGCAGCCCAAGATGAGTACATAAAGGGCCTATTTTGTGTATATGTAATTCCAAGCAGGTGCATCACCTACTTGGACCAATTTGACAAATTAGTGGTTGATATTAAAACTTAAGAGGTGGGGGGAAAGTAAGACCTTTATAATCCCCAAGTTGCTGGCCATTTCCTCACTTTTAAGAATAGATAAAAATCAGATTTCTCTCTAAGCTTCTCCTTTCTCTTTCAAAGCATAACAACAACCACAAGTTTCCTAGGGTTTTTGATAAACCCAAGCCCTTGCAAGGTAAGATAAGTGGAATTACTAATGTATTTAGTCTAATTCTCTCATGGAATGCTAGATAAACATGTTAATTAGTTAAGAACAAGTAGAGGACTGAATCTGTCAAAAGTTTAATTGCTCACTTTCCTTTGTTATTGAGAGGCTTTTCTCTTTTTCTTTGGCCTATGTGAAGGGAAGCTCAAGTTATTGAAGAGTTAAAATTAAAAGAAAAACGAGTTATAAGAATTAAGGTAAAGTGACTGCCCTATCTTTGTCTTCCTTAAAACACGAGTCTAAGTATGATATTTTAAGTGTATTGTTGATAAGAACTCGTGGGATGATGATGGGAAACTATGGTTTCACGTCCTCTATTGTATGTTGGATTGTTAGGACTGTTTTTGGGACAGGTTGATGTATAAACATATTGGGGACAACTTGGTTGATACATGGAAAGGGTGTAAATTGCTGATATTGAAATATATCTGTGTAGTGTACAAATGCAATAAAAGAAGGCGGGGATTGAAAAAACAACCTTAGTTTGGTAATTACGGGTTTGCTGCCCGTGCATTATTGTAACACCCCATATCCGAAAATAGAGATTTCAGATTTCTGGTGTTACAGGTGGCACTCACGGACACCATCCACGGACTGTAGATGGACTCACGGTCCGTCCTGAAGGTCCGTGGTTAGTGACAGAAAACTTCCCCAGAACTCAGTCAGAAAAATTGGCTAAGTCTCGACTCACGGACAGACCCACGGTCCGTAGATCAGACCACGGTCCGTGGTCTGTGTCCGTGGATCAAGACCTTCTTTACCCAGCCTCTGACACGAACTACGGTCGACCAGCACGGACCTTCATTCGATCCACGGTCCGTAGGTGTGATCGTAGATGAGGGTCAACAGCCAGTTAGCTGAAAAATATTGATGGGTCAACTTCAGATGGTCATAAATTTTAGTACAAAATGAATTAGGTGCCCCATGAACTATTCCTCCGATTAAAAAGTTATGCTCGTTTTAGTGAAGCCCTGTCGGGCAGACTCAATCGACGGACCCAATCTACGGACCGTCGATTGAATGACGGCCCGTCAGTCCAATCCGTCAATCACTCCGACTGCAGTTAAGTCAGGGGTCTTTTGGTCTTTTCCTATTTCGTTTAACCCCTAAGATACGTCATTTAGACCCTAAATCATGAGATTTTATTCAGTTTAAGCCTAGAAACATAACTTGAACTTACCTTAGTCAAAATCATTAATCAAAACTTAGAAAATTAGAATGCTAAAAGGAGAGGAGAAGTCAAGAACCCTAGTTCAAGAACGCAACAAGGTTCCATCAGTTCCAGCCCCGAAATCAAAAGATTTCTCCGTGGAATTCGTTACCAGGTGTGTGGGATTTCACTAGTGGGTTCCTTTCACCCATTAGATCCCTAGAATTCAGTCAGATTCTTGATCCCCTTATTATGAACAGACCTAGGGTTTCTAGAATTACAACAGATCATCATGAATTAGTTATTAACATATTCCAAATCAGATTATCATGTTATTACATCGTTTCTCACATGAATTTCAGAACCCTAGCTATGTATTTCTTTAGTTCTTGAATTACACATGCTAGGTCAGATACTTCAGTTATTCAGATATACATGCTCCAGTTCTATGCCACATTATCAGTATATTTCAGCATAAACCCTATTTTGAGTTATAAATCTTGAGAAGCTTTTCTTTAAGACAACACTTGAGTTTTACACTGAGTTTTGAGGAAGTAAAGATGAGTT
>NW_006239256.1:280359-285538 GCF_000226075.1 Solanum tuberosum | reverse complement strand
TTTATTATCTTTAGTATGCTCATGATCATGCCATCAGGGTTAGCTTGGTATCACTTGTGGTCCTAGGTTTCAAGGTAATTACAAGGTGGTATAGAAAGGTATGTATGGCTTTTCAATTTCCTACTATTTGACATGAAATCTAGACTCACCCTCAACACATAGATGCAGTCTACCAGCTCCAACACGACTTATGACCTTGTTCTCACTCTTTAACATGTCTGCACATTCCAATACATGTTTATTGTCAAATCTGTACATATACATTGAATACCCTGTATGAGTTCTCCTTTTAACTAAATAAGGTCCATATGTTATTTCAGTTCCTATGCATTTCACTAATTGTGTAACTACTCTCTACTTTGTTGTTCTTGCATTATATGATTATTACATGTCACTTGTTGACTACATAGTCCCACAACTAAAAAGTGCTATGACCACCAAAAGAATCATCTCAAATGTTAATGGAAAGATATTAAATGAATCTGCTTATTGATGGGTGGTATCCCAGGGGTGGAAGAATCACCTAGCATGGGTCGATCCCAATATAACGGGTGGTATCCCAGGGGTTAAAGGAAAGCCTAGCATGGGTCGATCCCGATTTATATGTCTACCACTGATCAACTGGTCATTTGTATTATATATTGTGCACAGTGTAAAGTAAAGAATGTAAAGTACCTGATTCCATAATATGAGGAAAGGTGGTCTGTATTCTTACATTGGTATATGATTTCATTTGAGTTCTTATTTCACATACAGTACTTTATGCCTTACATACTCAGTACATTCTCCCGTACTGACGTCTCTCTCGGGGGACCTGCAATTCATGCTGCAGGTACAGGAGCTAGTAGATCTCCCCAGTAGGAGAACATGACATCCGGTGGCTATTGGTGAGCTCCAGGTTGATTCGGGGTTTTCCGAGTCTATAGCATGTATTTTGGTATTGTATAGTAGCTGAGTGTAAGGCGGGGCCTGTCCCGACCTTAACCCCATAATGTTTTATCATTTAGAGGCTTTGTAGACTATGTATAGTGAAGTGTGGTTGTGCCTCGTGTCTTAGACATCATGGTCCCAACGTCCAAGTCATGTGCACTTTCTTTTGGCTTGTTGGTACTGTCTACTTTCATGAAAACATGTTATCCACTATGGCATCACCTTTAAATGTTCATAGATAGAGCATGATTATAGGTTGATCCTCCCGAGCCTTCTCGGTAACGGGTGCCGGTCCGCCTTAATGGGATTTTGGGCGTGACACACATGGAATATAGAAGTCATGTGGACAATAGCGTAAGTATGTGTTGAAGCAACCATTTCTTGAATTAATGACAAATTAAACATAAAATGAGAGAGTATAATATTGATAAAAAAGAAGTGATAACCCATAAACTCATCAACATTATAATTGAGACAATTACTTCTTATCTTTAAAGGCACTTATGATAGCTAGAATAGTCTGTATAGCTGTGAGTATGAGAAGTATGACGGCTGTCATAGTTGAAGCTCCTACCCAAGGACTACTAAAATAATTATGCTTCAAACTTGCCATCTTTCTATTCCATGGTTTTTCAAAACAATGTTTAGCTGCTTTTAAGAATACTTTTTTGTAACTGAAGTTGGAATAAACAGTGACCCCATTTCCGATTTTGTTGAAGAGGCTAGCCACTTCTTTGTCCTCTCCTATCCAGGTTGCTATGATTTTTTTACGGCGAAGTAAACTCACATCTTTATCTGAGTCGATTAGTTGATCCATAAAAATTGCATAATCACTGAAATATAAATATTCCAAATCAATTGATTGTTGCTCATAAGCAATGAAATTTCGCAGGAGGATTTCTGTACTATCTACCACATCAAGAGAAGGTATTGTCATCAATCCATGCTTAAACTTTATATCAAATAAACTTGTCGTATGATTGACCTTTGCAAATCTAACCCCAGCCTGGGAAAGCTCTGTTGCATTTGACATGACCTTATTCCACTTGGTGTCATTGTTGTTTAACGATTTCTTGAAATTCTTCGGACATGAAGCAATGTGTACTACTTTAAGTAAATGTTTCATTTCAACATATGTCAGATCACATGAAAAATTGTCTACTGACAAATATCCCAAGTTAACAACATGGCTGAACAAAGTGATCGCCAGTTTTTCCAATGGTAATTCACCATGTTTCGCTGTCATTAAATGAAGCCATTTGAGGACAACGAAAGGAAGTTGGTTTTCTAGTAACAACAAGTCTCGGAGTATTTGATTATATTTGTAATCAACAAAATTGATAATTTTGTCTTCCCCTTTTGAATATATTTCAGAACGCTCTCGAATAAACTCAACCACAAAGCAACCATCAAGCAACAACATTTTGCAAAATTCATTAGTATCGACATCTTCTATATCGTCGTAACACATTAGTAAATCCTCCTTCTTATCCTCCAACATTTTGATGCACGTTTGCACATCAAGCCCCTCTTCTCGTTGAAGAAACTGCTGTAGGTACAATAGTTTGTACTTTTTCATTGGACGAAGTTGAGCATTTTTCCTATGGTAAGGGCCAATAGAGACCATCTTTGGTGTATAAGCATCTGGATTTGATTCACGTAGCCGCACATTTACTTTGAATATGGTACTCGATTTAAAAGATGATTTGCGCAAATCCTCAAACATTTTATCAAATATTTGATTTATACTTTTCTTTGTTTGCGACCCTGATGGATCTTCATCATTTGTTTCCTTGATCTGTGTTTAAAAAAGTTGTGCATATATACATCATCGTTTAACAAATTATCTATATTTACCTTTTTCGTTAACAAGACGAAATTTAAAAAAAAAAACAATTTAAAACTGCTTTTTTTAATTTTAAAAATGTCAACAAGACTTTGAAAACTTACTTCACCCGACCTATTTTCTTTACCCCTCCGGACCCGTCTCAAATTAAAAAATAATCCATAAGGTGTAAAACCATAGTTAGTGAATATGTTAGGATCATGAGATAGACCTAAAATTACATGAAAGGAAATAGTCTAAAAAATTCTATATTTAATTGTCATAAGAAAAGTGGGTTAATGAAATAAAAAACTAAATTGATAGAGAGATACCTCATCTTTTTCAGTTTGAAGAAGCAGTGAAGTTTGGTTATCTATTGAGGTAATCTCAATAATGGAGTGTGCCATCCCTCTTTATTCAATTCTAATTCCTACAAAAAACACATTCTTTTTAATTTCAATAAAAACTACGAAAATGTCGATAGAATTTCTTGTAGCAACAATTTTCATGTCAAATACGTGAAAATCAAGCCACTAAAAACTTTATTGTCTAAAAAATGTTTAATAGGAACATTTTATACATAATCCAAGATTCAATAGGTATAATCTTTAGTATAAGTACTTATATGAAAAACATCGGACAAATTTAAAGGGCATTTTCTTGTTGCCCTTAATAGAGTCATAGGACTATATATTCTTCTAGTTTATTGTTCTTCGATTTTTATTGCTATTTATGATTTCATATAGTTTAATTATAATATTATTTTACTGTAATACTATTTTGCTATACTATCGAAAATAGCCTCTCTATCTTAGTCAAGGTCTGTGTACACTCTACCCTCCCAGACTCCAATTTGTGAAACAACTACACTGGATGTGTTGTGTTGTTGTTGTTGTTGTTGTTATGTAAGAGTCAGAAGTAGAAGTTAGAACACAATACTAAGTATACTTTCGTAGAATTTTAATTTGATTAAAACTCTCTAAACGCTTTTACAAATTAAAAAAGTGATGAATCAAGGAGATATGAAAAACGAAAATAATAAAGTTCTATTCCACTATTTTATAGTAATGTAAAAATATGAAGTTAAACGAAAATAAATAAATTGAAACGGAGGGGCTCAAGAACTGAGTCTACTAAAATTAAGTATCCATCAAATAAGAGAAATTTAAATCATATTAAAAGAAAGATATCAAATATCTTGCAGCTTACTATACTCAAATTGATAGAATACCTTGTAACTCAATAGTTAAGAACTAATTTGGTTTTAATATGAGTAGCATATTAGTAGGTTTAGGAGATGTAACTTTAGGTACAATTGAGACAATTACTATATACTTACTTAACGATATTTATCTAGAATGTTGATTACTAAATACCTATATTATATTATTACCACTAAATATAATAATGACAATTATAGTATTCTCATAAAGTTATTTAGTTTATAGGATGGGATCTTGTATAATACATTTAAAAGTTACCTGATTCAAAATGGACTAGTTGGAGTGTACTTGAGTTTCTTCTTAAATTTTTTTGCTCTACTTAACTTTTATGAAGGTGAAGGAAATATGAAAGATGGTGAATATAAAATTCTAAATGGGTATACTATATATAAATTAATTTTTCTTTAATTTGTGTAATTGCAAACCTGCCTATATACTAACAGTTATTCTAAAATTTGAGATCAAGTATAATTGAAGAACAACACTTTTAGGGTAAAACATGTCATAGAATAACACTTTGAGTGTGTGTTCAAGCCACTATTTATTCTAAAATTTGAGATCAAGTATAATTGAAGAACAACACTTTTAGGGTAAAACATGTCATAGAATAACACTTTGAGTGTGTGTTCAAGCCACTATTTATTCTAAAATTTGAGATCAAGTATAATTGAAGAACAACACTTTTAGGGTAAAACATGTCATAGAATAACACTTTGAGTGTGTGTTCAAGCCACTTTTATTCTAAAACTTGATTTCTAGTATAATATTGAAGAGCAACACTTTTAGGGTGTGTTCAATATGATGGAAGATTTGTTATTTTTTTTCTGAAAAATATGTGAGTTTCTCATTTATTTTTAATGTGAGATAAATAAGTTGAATATAATATTTTGAAAATAATCATATCATATCATCATATATCATATCATATCAAATATATTATTATAAGTGGGAAACTCTTAACATCAAAATTGGATTATCATTTTGTCCTTATCTTACCCCTAAAATTAATTAAATATTAAGTAATAGTTATATTTAAATTCATGCATCAACCAAGATCTTATAATGCAATCATATATTCATGTACCTCGACTTAATACAATCATATATTCATGTACCTCGACATAATGAAAGATCTTAAATGTGGGTAATGAAGAGTCTAATAACATTCAATTTTAATTTGTAAGATAAGTGGGATTAATAA
>NW_006239256.1:271566-280250 GCF_000226075.1 Solanum tuberosum | reverse complement strand
TAACGTGTCCACGTGGGCACATATATACCTTTAAAATACACTATTAAATAGTGTAGGTGGGTAAAAGGTCCTCCATAAAGTTTGGTATCGTAACAACAATTTCGACCAAAGTTGAAGTATTTTTCAAACCATTTTCCCTTTATATTTCCTTCTTTCATCCAAATTTGTGCTCATCTTTCATTCTACATTAGGTTAGTCTAAATCATTTGTAAAATTTGCATTACCAATTTGTAATTGTAAGAATTCTTACTGATTCATTTATTATATTCTTTAAAATTTCAGGCTTACTCATCTTCATTTTGTTGAGAAATATGTAAATTATCATAGTTACAAGATGAATATTCTCCAATATGAAGTTGTAAGTGAATTTTATTTTTTATATCTCCATCTTTTTGAGTTTTTAAATATAATTTCGTAATTGATTACTATATTTTTATATTCTTCATTTCTTCTATCTTTAGGATATAAATATAATCAAGGTAATCCGAATTTATATTTATAATTAATTGTTTTGAGGGTAAGCATGTTAAATCCCGTAGAATATTTTTACAACTAGACCCGTAAAAGAGTAGATCTTTGATAAAGATTTATAGTTATGTATTTTTCGTTGTTTGATAATCATTTATCTTTTTTAAAACAACATGTTTGTACTTTTTCATTTTTATATGTATCTCAAATGTTTATAAAATACATGTACTTATAACTATTACAGAGAGGTACAAAATTAGTGCACAAGTAAAAATAAAATAAAAAATAATGTAAAGTAAAAATTAGTGCAAATGTTACATTGAATTTTATTGTATTAGAATTCATATTTAATTTTTTTTATATACAGATCCTTTAATATATAGTTCAAGAAATATAATGTATCTGTATTTTTAACATAGTCATGCTTTCTTTTCTATTTTTTTTTTAATGATTTTAGTTTTTTTTATACATATGAAACATTTTGTCTATAGCAAGTCGACTTCTAACAAAATTTAATTCAATTAATATGACAATATTATTGTCTATATATTTTAATGTGATGTATTTTATTATGGATGTCATGTCTTTATTTACATTTTTTTCTTTTCCATTTGAACTTGTAACTTTTTCTATAAATTTAATATTACACCACCTAGACATTTTGTAATATTTTTCTTTATACGTGTTTTTCTTATAGCCACGTTCTTTTTTGATTATTAAAACTTACATTTAGTAATTAAAATATATTAATTCCTCTGAAAGAATAAAAGATTTTTCTTCATGAAGCTTTAAAAATATCAAACCTCCAACATCTGACATAAGATTTTATAGTTATATTCTTATGTCAAACTTACATACAAAAGGACTTAGCTTTGAACTTAGCAATGAATATATGTACGCTCCACTATAATATATTTACTTATATAAATTAACTTTTCTAATGTCAATTAGGGTACAAACGTGCAACACACGTTTCGAGGACTAGTATTTGTATAAAATCTAAGCAAGCACTATTAAGCTCGGCATTGGGGTTAAGGATGTGAAGGTGGTGGGGATGAGGACAATGAGATTGGTACATAGGCGTATTCAGAATTTCAATAGGATTTACCATAGAAGAAACCATTTTGTGCAGTTGGGTTTCCTCTTTAAGAATCTGATCCAAGAATTGACAATATGCCCTGTTTCACTACACTTGCCTTTAGGTTGGGCATTCAGTATTTGATTTGGAATTTTTAAATTTCGAGTTTGGTAATTTGGTAATTGGTAGTTAAAAATAGATATCAAATATTAATTTTTTAAATTTTGCTTCGGTAACTCGGTAAATTAAATTTTGGTTTGGTACGGTATTCAGTAATACCGTATTGAAGTTATAGTCAATTGTATTACAAAGTTAATACTATTCATCCAATTATTTCTATTTTTTGTATGTGGAGGCACGATATAATAGAAGATTAACAAGTAAGAATACATTAAGAGAAACAATTTAACACAACTAATAAATAAGAAGACATCAAGAAAAACAAATAAATAAGAATAAACTCAATCACAAAACAACCATCAAGCAACAACATCTCGCAAATTGGCCATCATCACCTAACTCTTCATAACACTTGAGTACTTCCTCCTTCAATTCCTCCAATTCACTCATGTAATTTTTCATATCAAGACATGACTCTTTTCGTTTCAGAAACCGTCGTAGGTACAATAATTTGTACTTTTCCATTGGATGAAATTGAGGATTTTTCTTATGATAAGGACCAATAGAGACCATCTTTGGTGTATAAATATCTGGATTTGATTGACGAAATCACACATTTACTTTGAATATGGTACACGACATAATAGACGAATTGTATAAATCCATTCTTTCCTTTATGTCGACTAAATGATCCACTTTCCTCCCATCTTCTATCTGTAACGGAATATATAGGGTAAGAAATTTTAACGAAACACTATGCAATTACATACTCATTATTTTGCTTAGATAAAAGGGACAAATATATCTCTTTAACTTTGGTGATCTAGTTCGGATATATCTCTAGTTAAAAAAAAAAGCATTTAACAAGTGATGCATACTTTATATTTTTCGGCATTAGGCTGAATTAAGAGAAAACTAAATCCTAAAACTGATTTTGTTAATTTCAAAAATAAAATGTGACATTACCCATTTTTTTTACCCCTCTATATTTGATTCAAATAAAAAAATTTCAAAAGGTGTAAAACCATAATTAGTGAATGTGTTAGGATTAGGGGTGTACAAAATTGAACCGAAAACCGAATCAAACCGCAAATCGAGAAAAAAAATCCGACTAGTGGTTGGTTTAACTTGGTTTGGCATTGAAAAACAAAATCCGACTATATTTGGGTTGGTTTGGTTTTAAACTAAAAAAACCAACCCGAGACCAAACCAACCTGACATTATATATATAATTTTAAAATTTTATTTTATACATAAAAATATTTAATTTGATATAATTTTTAAATATTTCTTATACTTTTTCATAGTTTTTATCTTTTAATATATTATTTCAAGTTTGAAACTTAAAATTCTGAATGGTTCAATAAAGATTATAGTATATAGATGTTGATAATTATAATAAAGTTTAAATTAAAATCAAATTAATACTAATGCAAAAAGAAAATCAATTCAACACTAAGAATGACAATAATATTGAATATTTGTTCTTTGGTTTTACATTGGTTTAGACAATTCAATTACATAATCTAATTTAATTTCCTTTAATATTTAGTCATGTAACTAATACTTATTAAACTTATTTTAGCATGATTTAGTACTTTTTAAATTATGATCATTTTTCATTATGACTTGTTAATTTGCAATATTTGTTTTACGCGATTTCATTATTATTATTTTTTTGTTGGATATTTTAGCATCATTACTCATATCATATTTTGTGTTAATTTCTTAAGAAACACCTTAGATAGTCGTATTTTGGTAGGACTAAAAAAATATTTGAAGTACAAGTAAATTATATGTTTGTATGACTACTTTACCGGAAAAACCCGAAAAAACCCGAAAATCCGAAAAACCCAAAAAAATCCGAAGTTGAAAAACCCGAGTTTTACTGGTTTGGTTTGGTTTATAGATTTAAAAATCCGACACAAATGATTTGGTTTGATAATTGAAAAACCCAAACCAACCCGGTCATGTACACCCCTAGTTAGGATCATGAGGTAGGCCTAAGATTAAACGAAGTACTCTAAAAAAAATTACGATCTTTCACAAAATATATACGTATATATTTATTTGCTAAAAGAAAAGTGGCCTAATGAAATCAAACACCATTTTTTATAGTTGAGAGAGATAACTTATCTTTTTCAGTTTGAAGAAGCTCTGTAATTTCAATGGAGTGTGTCATCCTCTTTCTTCAACTATAATTCCTACAAAGACATATTCTTTTTAATGTCAACTTTTATATTATTTATTTATATCATATCATTTATCATATATTATTATAAGTGGGAAGCTACAAAGTGAAAAATTGAATTACCATTTTGCCCTTCTACTAAATTAAAATTTGATTAAATATAAATATTTTAATTACATAATGGTAGAATTTGAAGTCCTTAAGCCCTTTAATAATTAAATTATCATTTTCTTGATAAATGAGTACATTGATATTGCTTTTAATCGTAATCATAAATCACAATGGAAGAATTTGAAAAGTTATGCTATGGAAAGTCATTCATCACTTTAATGTAGAAATCAATTTCAGAATTAAAATTTGAATTTAAAGGGTCATTTCCTAATGCTATTTAAGAACCAACTTACAAAGATGGAAGCTCACAATAGGAAATCAAATTAAGGAAATTGTACAATTCTAACATGAGAAGATAAGAGAGTTAGAAGTTGCAAGTGAGGATAACCAAAAAAATGCTGAAAATTGGTAATCAAGAAGAAAAAATAGCAGCCAAAAAAAGAGAGAGTAAAATTTAATAAATGTGTAGTATTAAACAGTGAATAGTCTTATGTTGATATGTTGTCTTTAACAATAACAAAGTTTTCTTTTCAGAGCATGATGAGGACTTTCTTTGCAATATCCTCAACTTTTCGTTCTTCCTTTCTTTCATCATTATAGAATTTTTCTTCTATGAAGTATTTAGAATTGTATGGGTGATGGACTTGAAGTATAGATATTAATTTAAGGTATATGTACAATTTTTTTTTGTTGTGCATTTAAATGAGAACCATTAATAATTTTTGTTATTCATTTTTGCACATACTAATATATCATATGTTTGGACCTAATATCATATAATGTAACTCATTATTTTAGTTACCAAACTAAATTTTTGCAGGTTCATCAAAATGTCTAATCATTTGACATACAATAAAGAAGTTATTTGAATACATTGATTGTTCATCTAATTTAATATTTTTTTTTTGAATAGCTTGTAATACTGATTAAAATGTAATTTTGACAGTAATTCATAACCTTCACAGGACTCACGTGCAAAGCACGTGTTCAGAACTAGTATATATATATGAGCGTACTTGAGTTTCTTCTTAAATTCTTCTCTGTTCAACTTTTATGAGGGTGAAGAATGAGAGATGGAGAATAAAAAAATATATATGAGTATTATATATAGATTTTCCTTTGTGTGATTGCAAGCCTACCTATATTACTAACATGAAATAATGTACATTTTTGAGAAAGGTATCATGGAATAAATAAAGCTTCAGTATCACAGAATAAATGAATAATACATAAATCATAGAATAAATAAAGCTTTAGTATCATAGTATAAATGTATAATACATAAGTGCACAAATAGACACTTAAACTTGTATAGAGTTGAACAAACACATGCGTAGATTCTCCATGACATCCTATGTGTTTTATGCCACATAAAACGTGTGTATCTATTGTCTGCACATAAAATTAGACGTCTATTAAGGCCAAGTAAAAATAACATGTTACATGAGGTCCCTTAAACCCTTTTTGTGGAGGGTATTTTTGCAAGTTTAAGCGTCTACTTGTGCACATTCAAAGTTGGAAGACATAGTTAATTGTCTGCTCAAGTCAAGTTAAGAGTTTGGTTGTTTCTTCTTTTGTGTTTAAATAAACTCATAAATGGTGTTTACCAATAATCACTTATTCATATTATGATTATTAAAGTCCATTTTTTTTTGTGTGTATACATATCTTTGAAGGTACAAACTTGAAAAATTAAAAAAATTTAAATTTGAAATAGCTATCAAAAATATTTTATTTTAAATAGGGAGTAGGGATAGTAGGGAATGGGTGAGGTAAAAAAAATCTTAAAATATGAAAAACAAAATCAAAAATAGTATTTAAATTATTAATTTTTTTGTTTAGGGGGGGGGGTGGTTTGGAATTTAAAATTTTAAAAAATAAGAAAATTTGAATTATTTTTTTTTTGAATGGAGAGGGTCGGGTACGCGGTATGGGTAGGGTAAGAAAAAAAATTAAAGGATGAAGTAGAGTTTAGGAAAATGTTTTCCTTAATTTTGAATGGAAGTCATTTTCCTTAAATTTGAGGAAAATGAGTTGATTTGGAAAACATTTTCCAAAACATTTAACCCAACCAAACATGAGAAAATTGGAAAACATTTTCTGGAAAATGTTTTTCTTCATACCAAACATACCCGTAGTGATGTAAAAATATGGAGTTAAACAAATTGAAACGGAGGGGCTCAAGAACTGGGTCTACTAAAATACATCCAATAAGAGAAATTTAAATCATATATTAAAAGAAAGATATTTAATATCTTACAACTTACTAAAATTAATATAAAAATACCTTGTAATCAATATAAGTAGCATATTAGTGGGTTTAGGAGATGGAACTTTAGGTACAATTGAGACAGTTACTGCTTACTTGACGACATTTATCTAGAATGTTGGTTATTAAATACTTATATTATATTATTATCGCTAAATATAATATAGTGACAATTATAGTATTTCTACAAAAATATTTATTTGTTATAGTGTATAAGATGGGATGTTGTATAAGACATTTAAAAATTACTTGATTCAAAATGGACTAGTTGGAGTGTACTTGAGTTTCTTCTGAAATTCTTTTGCTCTGCTTAACCTTTATGAAGGTGAAGGAAATATGAAAGATGGTGAATATTAAATTCTATATAGGTATACTATATATAGATTAATTGCAAACCTGCCTATATTACTAACATGAAATAGTGTGCATTTTGAGAAAAGTATCTTAGAATAAATAAAGTTTTAGTATCACAGAATAAAGTGTATATAGACATTACATTTAAGAAAACATATCATAGAATAACACACTTTTGAGTGTGTGTTCAAGCCATTATTTATTCTAAAATTTGATATCAAGTATAATTGAAGAACAACACTTTTAGGGTAAAACAAATCATAGAATAACACTTTGAGTGTGTGTTCAAGCCACTATTTATTTTGAAACTTGATATCAAGTATAGTTGAAGAACAACACTTTTAGGGTGTGTTCAGTATATATGATGGAAGATTTGCTATTTTTTCTGAAATATATGTGAGTTTCTTATTTTTTTTTAATGTTTGATAAATAAGTTGAATTAATATAATATTTGTAGAAAATTTAAGCAAGCACAATTGAGGTCGGCATAGGGGTTAATGATGTGAGGGTAGTCGGGAAGGACTATGAGATTGGTACATAGGCGTATTAAGAATTTCAATAGGATAATGCATTATTTTGAAAAAGGATGATCTACGATATATTTTTGTAGATTGGAGAGAAGAAACCGTTTTGTGCAGTTGATTTTCCTCTTTAATAATCTAATTGACAATATGCTCCGTTTCACTATACTTGCCTTTAGGGGTGGGCATTCAGTATTCAATTTGGAATTTTTAAATTTCGAGTTTGGTAATTTGGTAATTTGGTAATTGGAAGTTAAAAATAGATATCAAATATTATTTTTTAAAATTTTGCTTCGGTAACTCGGTAAATTAAATTTTGGTTTGGTACGGTATTCGGTAATACCGTATTGAAGTTATATCCAATTGTATTACAAAGTTAATACTATTCATCCAATTATTTATATTTTTTGTATGTGGAGGCACGATATAATAGAAGATTAACAAGTAAGAAGACATTAAGAAAAACAATTTAACACAACTAATAAGTAAGAAGACATCAAGAAAAACAAATTACCTCCGCTTGTCGTCCTTCTCTTCCAAGCTTTGAGTTCTTTTTTATTATTCTCACTCAAGTGATATAGGGAAGGAAGTTAACATTTTTGAAGAGGAGGAAAACATTTTTGAAATCTGGAAAATTTCAAATAAGTTAAAGTTGAGTTTTTGGTCAACTTCAGACGGCCATAACTACTAGCTCAGGATGAGTTAGGTGGAGTTCCACATATGGTTGGGAAGATCTTGGAATGGTCTTTCCAATGCCGCCAAGTTTGCGCGATTCTGAGTTTGCATGAGCAAGTTATGCCCTTTGGAAGTTGGGTTGTTGGATTAAGGAAATGTCCAATCCGGGATTTTAAAGGGTATTTTAGTCTTTTCACTACCCTATTATTTTAGTCCGATTTTAGGAGTTTAATAAGGGTCAAGACTGAACTTAGTCAGTTATAGAAGATCAGAATTTTCACGCTAGGGCTAAGGAGAAAGGAGAAGAGAAAAGAGGAAGAAGAAAAGGGCAATTTCAGCAAGAACATTGGTGTTTTCGCTAAGGATTTGCTTCGATCAAGTATGTGAGGTTCTCATAACGTTGGGATCATTCTCCCACGTGTCAAACATATTTATTTCAGATTGGATTCGTCCTAAAAGCATTTGAATATTGATGATCTTGATACCTATTCTTGAAATCATATATTGTTCTTGAATTTGACTGAGTTGGGAAGTTTCTGAGTTCGTTACGTCGCATTATAAGGTCGTTTCTGTAACATCCGACAATTTCAAATGAATATGAAGAATCTTGAAATTGGAAGTAGTCATTTTTTTTGGAAAAATTCAGAATTTGGAAAATTTGGCTAAGTGTGGAAATCAGTGAGTGTTTGGCCAACTTTGAGTAGTTGTAACTCCTAGTTCAGGATGATTTAGGAGTAGTTCCAGTTATGGTTGTGAAGCTTATGGAACGATCTTTCCAACGCCACCAAGTTTTCTCGATTCCGAGTTCGTATGAGCGAGTTATGGCCATTGAAAGTTGGGCAGTTGGCAGGGAATCCGTCCGGAAAATTTAAGGGCATTTTGGTCTTTTCACAAATC
>NW_006239256.1:266970-269618 GCF_000226075.1 Solanum tuberosum | reverse complement strand
AAACTTGGTATTAGAGCACAGAGTTCAAGAGTCCTAGGGTGTCTATGAAGCCGTGTCTGTAGAGTCCTAGTTATCGATGTGAAGCGCGCCACTTCTATAATTGGGAGGCTGCAACATTTAGGAAGATTTCTCACTTCTTTCACACTCATCTCGTGCGTTAGAGTTTATCTCTAAAGAGTTTCTTCCTAATCCGTGCTTGCGTGTGTTTTCAGATAGTCATGCCTCCACGAAGAGTTGGCAGAGGGTGTCTTCCTAGACGTTATGTTGATGAGCAAGAGTTACCTTATGCACCGGGAGTGCAAGATCAAGGGGAAGTTTCTAATGCCGAGTTCAGAGAGGCAATTAGAATTCTGAGTCAAGGTGTGACTAATCAAATTGGACAACAAAGAGGAGCTCGACATGAAGGAGCTGACACTTCAAGGATTCGTGAGTTCTTGGGGATGAATCCTCCGAGTTTCATGGGTTCGAGTACTACTGAGGATCCAGAGAACTTCATCGAGGAGTTGAAGAAGTTTTTTGATGTGATGCATGTGGCAGATATTGAGCGGGTTAAACTAGCTACGTATCAATTGAAGGATGTTGCTAGAACTTGGTTCGACCAGTGGAAAGGGGGCAGAGTTGAGAATGCACCACCTGCGAGTTGGGCCTGTTTTGAGGAAGCTTTCTTGGGGCATTTCTTTCCTCGAGAATTGAGAGAGGCTAAGGTACGTGAGTTCCTCACACTTAAGAAGGAGTCCTTGAGTGTTCATGAGTACAGTTTGAAGTTCACACAATTATCCCGCTATGCTCCGGAGATGGTTGCGGACATGAGGAATAAAATGAGCTTGTTTGTTACTGGGCTGTCTCGGTTGTCGAGCAATGAAGGTAGGGCTGCAATGCTTATCGGGGACATGGACATATCAAGGTTGATGGTTTATGTGCAGCAGGTTGAGGAAGAGAAGCTGAGGGACAGAGAAGAGTTCAGAAATAAGAGAGCTAAGATCGGGAACGAGTCCGGGCAGCAGAGAGGTAATTCAAACCGTTCCTCCTTTCAGCAAAGGCAAAAGGGACCTGCTCCATCATCTGCTAGAACACGTGCACCCAAATACAGAGGTGAATTTAATGGCCAGAATTCGAAGGACTTCAAGGCTAGACCAGCACAATCTTCGGGTAGTGTGGCGCAAGGGAGTAGTAAGCCTCCTTCTTGCGCCAAAGTGTGGTAGAAACCACTCAGGTATTTGTCGAGAGGGCTCCATTGGTTGTTTCAAGTGTGGTCAGAATGGACATTTCATGCGAGAGTGTCCAAAGAATAGGCACGGTAATGGGGGCAATAAAGCACAGTCTTCTTCAGTTGTTCCCCCAGACACGACGACACCTAGATGAGCTACTTCTAGTACAGGTGGAGGAGCAAAACCGCCTCTATGCAATCACCAGTCGCCAGGAGCAAGAGAATTCTCCCAATGTTGTCACTGGTATAATCAAAGTCTTCGCTTTTGATGTGTATTCTTTGCTAGATCCAGGAGCAAGTTTATCTTTTGTAACTCCTTATGTTGCAAATAAGTTTGAGGTTCTTCCTGAAGGACTTTGTGAACCCTTTTGTGTTTCTACACCTATTAAGGAGTCTATTCTAGCGGAAAAAGTTTATCGTGATTGTCCTGTTTCTATCAATCACAAGAGCACCATGGTTGATTTGGTTGAGTTAGACATGGTAGATTTTGATGTCATTCTAGGTATGGATTGGCTTCATGCTTGTTATGCATCGATAGATTGTAGAACTAGAGCAGTCAAGTTTCAGTTTCCGAATGAGCCAGTCATAGAGTGAAGTAGCAGTTCAGCGTGCCTAAGGGTCATTTTATTTCATACCTTAAGGCGAAAAAGTTAGTTTCGAAGGGTTGTATCTATCACTTAGTGCGAGTTCATGACTCTAGTGTTGAGATACCTCATTTCCAGTCAGTTCCTATAGTAAGAGAATTTCCAGAAGTTTTTCCTGATGATCTACCCGGAATTCCTCCTGAGAGAGAAATGGATTTCGGCATAGATCTTATTCCAGATACTCGTCCTATCTCTATTCCGCCATATAGAATGGCACCAGCAGAGTTGAAATAGTTGAAAAAGCAGTTGAAAGATCTCCTAGATAAGGGTTTCATTCGACCAAATGTCTCGCCTTGGGGCGCTCCTGTCTTGTTTGTGAGAAAGAAAGATGGTTCCCTTAGAATGTGTATAGACTACCGCCAGTTGAATAAGGTTACCATCAAGAACAAGTACCCTCTTCCGAGGATTGATGATCTTTTCGATCAGCTTTAGGGTGCCACTTGTTTTTCAAAGATTTACCTCCAATCAGGCTATCATCAGTTAAGGGTAAGGGAATGTGATATTCCAAAGACAGCTTTCAGAACCAGATACGATCATTATGAGTTTTTAGTTATGTCCTTTGGGTTGACCAATGCACCGGCAGCTTTCATGGACTTGATGAATAGAGTCTTCAAACCTTATTTAGATATGTTTGTTATCGTCTTCATTGATGACATACTAATCTATTCAAGGAACGAAGAAGATCATGCCAATCACCTTAGGACAGTTCTTCAGACTTTGAAAGATAAGGAGTTGTATGCCAAGTTCTCTAAGTGTGAGTTTTGGCTCAAGTCTGTGGCATTCTTAGGCCACATTGT
>NW_006239256.1:265739-266661 GCF_000226075.1 Solanum tuberosum | reverse complement strand
AGGGTACTCAAGGTTTTGTGGTGTATTGTGATGCATCTAGAGTTGGTTTGGGTTGTGTCTTAATGCAGAATGGCAAAGTTATAGCTTATGCCTCCAGACAGTTGAAGGTTTACGAGAAGAACTACCCAACCTATGACTTAGAGCTAGCTGCTGTAGTATTTGCTTTGAAGATATGGCGTCATTACTTGTATGGTGTGCATGTCGACATATTCACTGATCACAAGAGCCTTCAATATGTGCTTACTTAGAAAGAGCTTAATCTCAGACAGAGGAGGTGGTTAGAGTTACTCAAAGATTATGACCTGAGTATTCTTTACCACCCAGGTAAGGCTAATGTTGTTGCTGATTCTTTGAGCAGGTTGTCTATGGGTAGCACCGCCCATATTGAAGAAGGAATGAGAGAGTTAGCAAAAGATGTGCACAGACTGGCATGCCTGGGAGTCAGATTTACAGATTCCGCAAAAGGAGGAATAGCGGTGACGAGCAAGGCCGAGTCATCATTGATGTCAGAAGTGAAAGAGAAGCAAGATCAAGATCCCATTTTGCTCGAGTTGAAGGAAAATGTTCAAAAGCAAAGAGTATTAGCTTTTGAACAAGGGGGAGATGGTGTTTTGAGATTTCAAGGTAGATTGTGCGTACCTATGATAGATGGACTCCAAGAGAGGATTATGGAGAAAGCTCACAGCTCCAGATATTCTATTCATCCGGGTTCCACCAAGATGTATCGTGATTTGCGTGAAGTTTATTGGTGGAATGGCATGAAGAAGGACATTGCTGAATTTGTTGCTAAGTGTCCAAACTGCCAACAAGTGAAAGTCGAGCACCAAAGGCCCGGTGGTTTGGCTCAGAGGATAGAACTTCCAGAGTGGAAGTGGGAGATGATCAATATGGATTACATCACAGGGTTGCCAAGGTCTCGTAG
>NW_006239256.1:263552-264946 GCF_000226075.1 Solanum tuberosum | reverse complement strand
ATAGAACTTTCGGAATGGAAGTGGGAGATGATCAATATGGATTTCATCACAGGGTTGCCAAGGTCTCGCAGACAGCATGATTCTATTTGGGTAATTGTCGACCGAAATGACAAAGTCAGCTCATTTTCTACCGATAAAGACTACCAATACAACAGAAGATTATGCCAAGTTATATGTTCAAGAGATAGTGAGACTTCATGGAGTCCCAATCTCTATTATTTCAGATAGAGGTGCACAGTTTACTGCACAGTTCTGGAAATCTTTTCAGAAGGGCTTGGGTTCAAAGGTGAACTTAAGTACTGCCTTTCACCCTCAGACTGATGGGCAAGCAGAGCGCACTATTCAGACCTTAGAGGATATGTTGAGGGCTTGTGTAATCGATTTCAAAGGGAGTTGGGATGATCACCTACCTCTCATTGAATTTGCCTACAACAACAGTTATCACTCTAGCATCTAAATGGCTCCATATGAAGCTCTTTATGGGAGAAGATGTAGATCTCATATTGGATGGTTTGAAGTTGGTGAAGCACAGTCGATAGGACCATATTAGTTCACCAAGCTTTGGAGAAGGTGAAAGTGATTCAAGAGAGGTTGAAAACGGCACAGAGTTGTCAGAAATCCTACACCGATGTTAGGAGAAGGGCGTTATAATTTGAAATAGACGATTGGGTATATTTGAAGGTTTCACCCATGAAAGGCGTTATGAGGTTTGGTAAGAACGGTAAACTTAGTCCCCGATATATTGGACCTTACCGCATAGCCAAGAGGATTGGCAATGTTGCTTATGAGTTGGAGTTACCATAGGAACTAGCAGTGGTTCATCTGGTATTTCACATCTCCATGTTGAAGAAGTGCATAGGCAATCCTTCATTGATCCTACCGACTAAAAGTATCAAGATCAAGGATAACTTATCTTATGAGGATATTCCTGTTCCAATTTTGGATTGTCAAGTTCGTAGGTTGAGAACGAAAGATGTAGCCTCAGTCAAGGTCCTATGGAGGAACCAATTTGTTGAGGAAACTACTTGGGAAGCCGAAGAATACATGAAGAAGAGATATCCATATCTCTTTGAATCCGCAGATCAAGGTATTAATTTCCTTCTTGGTTCTCTTTAAATTATAGTGGGCATGTTGTTGTTGTTGTCGTTGTTGTTGCATGATTGCTTGTTGGGTGTTTGAATTGATGTTACACCCTTAGCCTTGTAAAAGTAACCTCATTCGAGGACGAATGTTCCCAAGTGGGAGATTGTAACATCCGACAATTTAAAATGAATATGAAGAAGCTTGAAATTGGAAGTAGTCATTTTTTTTGGAAAAATTCAAAATCTGGAAAATTTGGCTAAGTGTGAAAATCAGTGAGTTTTTGGCCAACTTTGAGTAGTCGTGACACCTAG
>NW_006239256.1:257572-260924 GCF_000226075.1 Solanum tuberosum | reverse complement strand
ATTAGGATGTTGTGGGGTCTGTCCCAACATCCATCTCAGTATTGTAGAGGCTTCATGGACAACCAGTCAGTCAGTCAGTTAGTTTTGAGTCTCGTATCTATGTATATATGTAAATATTCTATTTTGAGATTCGAGTTGCCTTTATGGCCATATTTTATAAGTTAAGTTGTTTTGTAATATTGCAATGCATTGAGTTATTTTGTTGGGTTATGTTTCCGCTGAATTAAGAAAGCCAGGCCAAGGGTTCGCTTGGGGCCAGAAATGGTCTCCGGGTGCCGGTCCCGCCCAGAGTGTAGGCTCGGGGCGTGACAGTTTTGAGTTAGGTTCTTAGGTACATGTGATGGGTATTTGTATCTAAAAGTAATTTAAGAAAAAGAATCGAGTTTGGGTGAATTGGGACTAGAAAACGAAGAAGAAATTTCGTCAGACGAAATCCAGGGGTGGCCGCGCGTCGCGCACCTAGTGCCCAGAATTGAGAATTCAGCTCCGCGTCGCAGAGCTGACACGGAGTGTCTTGACTCAAACGGCATTCTCAAAAGCAAAATTTAAATGTCTCTCCGCGTCGCAGACCACCTTCAAATATTGAGTTTTGGTCTTTTCTCATGTTTAGCTATCTAGAATCATTCCTAAACATCATGAGATCTTTCCAATCACAAATCTTAATTCTTGAATCCATAATTCAATTCAAGGATTAGTTAAGAGTCAAATCAAGACCAGTTAAGAGTCAAGTAAAGAGCCAAGTTAAGAGAAGTTCAGAAAGTTTTTCAAATATAAAATTTGATTCACGTAGCCACACATTTACTTCAAATATCGTACACAATTTAATAGATGAATTGTCTAAATCCTCAAACATTTCATCAATTCTTTCATTTATGTCGAGTAAATGATCCACTTTCCTCCCTTCTTCTATCTATAATAAGACTCATTGTTAAAATTCATGACATTCACACAATGAATATTGTAAAGATCGATGCATATGATAAAACCATGACTAGTGAATGTGTTAGGACCATGAGATAGACCTAAAATTACATCGAAGAAAATGGAAAAAATTGTTTTATATAGTTGAGAGAGACCTCATCATTTTCAGTTTGAGGAAGTAGTGGAATTTGATCATCTATTGAGGTCATCTCAATGGAGTGTGCCATCCCTTTTTCTTCAACTGTAATTACTACAAAAAGACATGCATCCCAAATTAATGGCAATTTGAGGGAGTATTAGATAATATAATGACATTTATATTATTTCTATCAAATAATTGTCGCAAAATCCTTTGCGTAAAACATTTAAAAATTACCTGATTTTGTTGTTCATAAATTGAAAATGGACTAGTTGGAGTGTACTTGAGTTTCTTCTTAAATTTATGAAGGTGAAGGAAATATAAGAGATGGAGAATATAAACTTCTCTATGAGTACTATTTATATATATTACTAACATGAAATAATGTACATTTTGAGAGAAGTACATAGAATAAATTAAATAAAGCTTTAATATCATAGAATAAAGTGTAATGACATTACATTTAAGAAACATATCGTAGAATAACACTTTTAAGTGTGTGTTGAAGCCATCATTTATTCTTAAATTTGCTATCAAGTTAAGTTGAAGAAGAAGAACACTTGTGTTTGGTACGACGAAAAATGTTTATTTTTTTAGTATCTCTTCTAGTTTTTAACGTTTGATAAATAAGTTGAATATATATATATATATATGTGTATTTGAAAATATTTGTATAAAATCTAAGCAACCACTATTTAGGTCGGCTTGGGGGCTAGAGATGTGAGGGTGTAGGGATGAGCACTATGGGGTTAGCTGGTAGTGTGTGTGTTGGAGGGTAGATATTAGACCGTTATTAAACAATAACTAAACTATATTTTATATTTTTTAATAGGCAAAAAATGAGCTAAAACGGGGGAATATTGCATAGTTTTCTTTAGGATTGGGCATAGAATATTGTATATATATATATAAAAAATCAAAGCAACCACTAATTAGGTCGGCTTGGGGGCTAGGAATGTGAGGGTGTAGGGATGAGGACTATGGGGTTGGCTGGTAGTGTGTGTGCTGGAGGATGTATATATTAGACCGTTATTAAACATCTAATAAATGGAAGTAACTTAGTAAACTATATTTTTATATTTTTTATGAGGCAAAAAATGAGCTAAAACGGGGGAATATTGCATAGCTTTCTTTAGGGTTGGACATAAAATACCGAAAACAAAATTACCGAATCGAACCAATAGAGACCATCTTTGATGTATATACAACTGGATTTGATTCACGTTTTCACACATTTACTTTGAACATGGTACACGATTGAATAGATGA
Organism: Solanum tuberosum; assembly: GCF_000226075.1. Classification (NCBI taxonomy): domain Eukaryota; kingdom Viridiplantae; phylum Streptophyta; class Magnoliopsida; order Solanales; family Solanaceae; genus Solanum; species Solanum tuberosum. The sequence goes on along the minus strand of NW_006239256.1, from coordinate 258,595 downwards.
ATTGTCTAAATTTTCGAACATTTCATCAATTCTTTCCTTTATGTCGACTAAATGATCCACTTTCCTCCCTTCTATCTGTGATGGAAAAGAGTAAAAAAATTTAAAATGTTTATTAGAAACAAAGGGCAATTATATTCCTCAACTTTGTGATCTAGATCGGATATATCTCTCGTTAAGAAAGTGTTGTGTGTGTGTATATATATATATATTATCTTTTTCATTTTGAAGAAGCAGTGTAATTTGGTTATCTATTGATGTAATCTCAATGGAGTGTATCATCCTTAGCTTCTTTTTTCAACTCTAATTCCTATAAAATAATATTAATTTATTTGTTTTTTTTTTAAATTTTAATTTATATATTATTAATATAATCATTTCAGAATTGATTTGAAAGGAAAACACAAAGAAAAAAAAAGGGAAATTAATTTCAATTTTGCTAGCTTTATGAAAAAAAATTCTATATACATGTCTTGTCATAATCAGTGGCGGAGCCAGGAATTCTGTAATGACCCTCCAGGTCATTTTTAAATTAAAGAATTCTTTTCCTCGTATAGAGCATTCCTGTAGCGACCCCAAGTCATTTTATGACTTGCTGGCACTGACTGTTCGGTCGCCTGGTCGTTCGTTTGGGATTTAGGCCCGTTTCCCTGTTTTGGAGATTTTTATAACTTGAAAAGTTGACTTTGGTCAACCTTCTTGGGAGTCGTGCTCAGATGAAAATTCTGACAGCTAGGTTAGCTTCGGAAGATCGATTTTGGTCTAGAACGACCCTTTGTTCACTTCCCGAGGCTTTAGATGGCAGTTGTGGAATCTGGCTCAAATGATACTGGGTGTGGGACCCACTTTTCATCGAAGCAATCTTCAAATGGAAATTCCGCCTTCACCGTTGAGTCCGAAATATCATTTCCAATTAGATTCCATATATGGTTTGTATTTTTCCGACTCCGAACGAGTCCGAAACATCGAAATTTAAGTTTGAAGGGTTGTAGAATTTTGACGCGGCGGTGACGTGGCAGAGCCACG
>NW_006239256.1:237379-255763 GCF_000226075.1 Solanum tuberosum | reverse complement strand
GTGACTTCCAGGTTCTGGGAGGGATCTTTATTTGTATATATGTTTTGGGTTGGTTCCGCCTGTTTATATTGTTATTTTCCTACTCTTGTTTAACTTCTACCCTCAGACCCATTACTTGTTGTTCCGGGTTTCGGGTTGGCTTACCTGCTGGTGGGTTATAGTAGGTGCCATCATGACTTGATAAATCGGATCGTGACAAATTCTATCGATAGGGTTCAAAAAAATAAATTAATCACACTAATAATATCCATAAATAAATCGGTCGGGTCGGATCATATATGAACGAATTGAATAACAAATGGGTTGACAAAAAAATCCTTAGTTCAAATAATTTCTTACAATTACAACTTATCATAAGAAACAAATTTAAAGTACATATCTATAAAATGATAATAAAGTAGCACAACTCATTCAAAAATTCTACAAGTTCTTCAATTCCTTTAGAATTGTCTTCGGTTCCTGAAAGTGAAAATGGAGAGCAAGCACAAATTTAACATTAGAAAGACTAACAATAAACACAAATCAAAGCAAAAACACTCTTTCTTCACAAAAATTATTTTTGGCACACTGCACATATAGAATTCTGATTTTTTTAAAAAAAAAAACAAAAAATACAAGAACTTACAGAGGTTGCCATCAATGGTCGAATCACGAATGGAGGATAGAATGAAATGATCTGCGGAGGTCGGAGGACCACCAGCGGCAGCGAGCAGCGACAGCAAGCAGGAGCAGGCATTAGGCAAGCAGCAAAACGAGAGGCAGTATTCTAGTTGAAAGAGAAGACTAGGAGGAAAAAATAGAATATTGAAATCCCTAGAAAAGAGAGGTTTTTATTGTTGACTTTTCAATTAGAGATTTAAAATATAAAATGTTAATCATTAATGATTTTTTATTAGAGGTCTTATGATATATATATTTAATTGTCAAAAGAAAAGTTCACTAATACAACTTTCCACATTATGAAATCCTCCTTTCCGCTTGAGAAACAGTTATAGGTAACACAACTTGTATTTTTCCATTGAGCCAAGTTTAGAATCGTGTTTATGGTAAGGACCAATGGAGAGCAATTTTGGCTTATAAGCATCAGGATTTGATTCACTCAGCCCCACAGTCCCCTTGAATATGGTAGTGGATTCCATAGACGACTTGTCCAAATTCATACATCTTTCATTTAGAGATTTCTTTGTTTTCAACCCTAATGGATCTTCGCCATTATTTGTTTCGTCTATTTCAATTGAACAATTCACTTCACCTCCTTCTTCTATCTGTAGCTAATAAAAAGTATTCATATTAGATCAGAAAGGAATATAGTTTGTTTCTATTAAACTATAACACATTCACAAAATGAATATTGTAAGAATTGTTAAAGATTCTATGATCCCACAAACTTGTCAATATCAAAAATGACTTGAGATGGTTTGGTCTTGTCTTATGCACTGCATGTAGGTGTAAAGTCGTGATTAGTAAATGTGTTAGCAGGGATAGCGCTACCCTTTTCCAACGATTTTCAAGAATCACACCTTCGTCGAAAAATTACATTGTATAGATAAGTCAAATTTTGATTTTATATCGATATATATTAATGTTGAAACCTCTTGAAACACGTTGAAGAGTTAGAGCAATGATTTAAGAGATTTTGCAAATGCTCTCTATTACACGTTAATAAGGAAAATTTAAATGGGATGAATGAGATGACAACAGTTGGTGGCTCATACACTTGGACAAATGGACACATTTGGGGCAAGATTGATAGGGGCATAGGGCTATAGTAAATGCTGACCAGATGCTTCACATGCCAACAATAGAGGTAAAGATATTAAGATCCGGAATGTCTGATCACTCCCCTTTGTGTCTGGCACTGGACTGGTGGAAGCTCAAAAAATGAATTATGTACTGAAAGAGATAAACAATTCTGTGTTCAGAAGGGTGAAGGACAAAATCCGGAAAAACAGAGAGCAACTTCACCAAGTAATATGCTAGACCATAAAATGGTGCATGCTACTAGGGAGCAAGAAAAGGAACTGAGGAAACAACTGGAGAAGTGGAATTCGGTTAAGGAAAGTGTTATGAGACAAAAGTCCAGGGTGCAATAGTTGAACCTAGGTGATGCTAATATATGATACTTCTTTGCTCATATGAGAAATAGAGTGGACCAGAATACTATCACAAGCCTCACTACTGCTGCATCTATAATTGTGCATTCTTAAGAAGATATTGAGGAAGAGACGCTGTATTTTTATCAAGGATTACTTGGAAAGGCTGCAAATTATTTGCCAAATGTAGATACCGCTGTAATGAGGAGGTGAAGAATGCTAAATAGAGCTCAACAAATTCAGATAGCAGCTCCAGTAACAAGGAATGAAGTGGAAACATCTGTGACAAGATGGATTAAATGTTGTGTTTTACAAAAGAGAATGGTCAATAGTGGGGGAGGAGCTTACACAAGCAGTCTTAAATTTCGTTGACACTGGTGAGATGTTCCAACCTATTAATTGTACTGTTGTAACACTTATACCTAAGGTGGAAAACCAAGCTAGAATAAGTGAAAACAGATCATTTTCATGTTGCGCAACAATATACAAAGTTATAGCTAAAGTAATCACTGTTAGGTTTAAACTGGTCATGGAGAGTCTTGTGGATCCTAATCAATCAACATTTACCAGGAAGGGTTTTGAATGACAATGTGATACTGAGTCATGAAATTGTAAAAGGATATGTGAGACGAGATTTCTAAAAGGTGTATGTTGAAAATTGACATGAAAAAAGGCTATGATTCTCTGGAATGGACTTTTTTGGAGCAGATACCAGAGGAACTCAAAATGCCACCTAGAGTCACTAAGTGGATAATGCAACGTGTTACAATAGTCATATACTCCATTCAGATTAATGGACATAGTACAACACCTTTTAAAACAAGGAGAGGAGTAAGACAAGGGGATCCATTGTCCCCCTATTTATTTGTACTAGCAATGGATTAACTTCACAAACCAACAATGACACATAATTAAAGCAACTACTTCAAAAAACTTATGATAGCTAGAACGGTCTGTGTAGCTGTGAGTAAGAGGAGTATGATGGCTGCCACAGTTGAAATTCCTACCCAAGGACTATTGAAGAAATTGTGCCTCAAATTTGCCTTCATTATGTTCCATGATTGTTCACAATGTTGAACAGCTTTTTTGCATTCTTCTTCATAATAGAAGTTGTCTGAAATGGCGACCCCTTTCCCAATTTTGTTAAAGAAGCTAGCCACTTCTTTGTCCTTTCCTATCTTGTTTACAATGATTCCATTCATACGAAGCAAACTCACATCTTTTTCTGAGTCAATAAGACAACTCATGAAAACTGCAAAATCACTGAAATATCTATGATTTACATCAGAACACTGTTGTTCGTAAGCAATAAGATTTCGCATGAAGGTTTCTGTGTCATCAACGACTCGAAAACAAGGGATTGTCATCAATGCATTGTCAAACTTTATATCAAATAAACTTGTGCTATCCTTAAGATCATTGTCATTGACGTTGTCTAATGACCTCACAAAAATATTTCCAACATTTGCAAAGCTAACTCCAGCTTCAGAAAGTTCTGTTGCATTTGGCATGACCTTATTCCACATCATGTTCTGGTCCGTATTATTCCTCCTCCTGTTTGTTTGTGAAGGGATCCCAAATAAGCTTCCAATGACAATAATTTGTTCTGCTGTATTGCTACTTTTTATCTTTGAAGGTCGACATGACATGCATATGTGTACTACATGAAATAAATGTTTGAATTTTCTTTCATTACCTTCAGACTCTATAGATGATTTATCAAGAGAAAAGGTCCACTCCACCATCTCTATCAATGGTTCCTCGCATTGCTCCTTTGACATTTCATAAAGCTTGGTTAGGACAAAGAAAGGAAGTTGATTTTCTACCAGCAACAAGTCTCGCTTTAGTTGATTTCTTATGCAATCTCTGTTGATAATCATGTCTTCTCCAGTTCGAAGGATCTTACATTGCTCTCGAAGATAATCAACCACGAAACATCCATCAAGCAACAACATTTCTAAAAAAAATTCAACAATATTGCAACTATCTATTAACCCCCCTATATCATCATAACACTTAAGTGCATCATCTTTTAGTTTATCCATTTCACTAATACAACTTTTCACATCATGAAACCCTCCTTTTCGCTTGAGAAACCGTTGTAGGTAACACAACTTGTATTTTTCCATCGAGCCAAGTTTAGAATCGTGTTTATGGTAAGGACCAATGGAGAGCAATTTTGGCTTATAAGCATCAGGATTTGATTCACTCAGCCCCACAGTCACCTTGAATATGGTAGTGGATTCGAAAGACGACTTTTCCAAATTCATACATCTTTCATTTAGAGATTTCTTTGTTTGCATTCCTAATGGATCTTCATCATTATTTGTTTGGTCTATTTCAATTGAACAATTCACTTCACCTCCTTCTTCTATCTGTAGCTAATGAAAAGTATTCATATTAGATCAGAAAGGAATATAGTTTGATTCTATTAAACTATAACACATTCACAAAATGAATATTGTAAAAATTGTTAAGATTCTATGATCCCACAAACTTGTCAATATCAAAAATGACTTGAGATGGTTTGGTCTTGTCTTATGCACTGCATGTAGGTGTAAAGTCGTGATTAGTAAATGTGTTAGCAGGGATAGCGCTACCCTTTTCCAACGATTTTCAAGAATCACACCTTTGTCGGAAATTACATTGTATAGATAAGTCAAATTTTGATTTTATATCGATATATATTAATGTTGAAACCTCTTGAAACACGTTGAAGAGTTAGAGCAATGATTTAAGAGATTTTGCAAATGCTCTCTATTACACGTTAATAAGGAAAATTTAAATGGGATGAATGAGATGACAACAGTTGGTGGCTCATACACTTGGACAAATGGACACATTTGGGGCAGGATTGATAGGGGCATAGGGCTATAGGAAATGCTGACCAGATGCTTCACATGCCAACTACTGCTGCATCTATAATTGTGCATTCTCAAGAAGATATTGAGGAAGAGACGCTGTATTTTTATCAAGGATTACTTGGAAAGGCTGCAAATTATTTGCCAAATGTAGATACCGCTGTAATGAGGAAGGGAAGAATGCTAAATAGAGCTCAGCAAATTCTTATGGACCGACAATAGAGACCTCAAAGAAGGCTTTGATTGCATGAGACAAATTGTGTTGTCCCAAGTCAAATGGAGGTTCCCAATTTTTTGATATTTACACATGGAATAAAGCTGCAATTGGGAACCTGCTATGGAATGTATGTCAGAAAAAGATAAGCTATGTGTTGCTTGGATACATAGCTATTATGGGCAGAATGATGTGTGAAACATACATGCAAAACAAGTTTCTTGGGTGGTACAAAGAATCCTAAAAGTAGCTCAACATCTCCAAGAGGCTGGCTATACTGAGGCATATATAAGAGACATGGAAAAAATACTCCATAGGCAAAGCAGATGAGGGGTAAAATGGAAAAGGTAGAGTTGGAGATCACTTGTCCGGACAAATGTGGGAGCTCTTTAATGGTTGTTCATCATGTACCTAACAGTACTAAAAATGGGTTGACTAAATGGGGTATGATACAATCCCCTTTATGCCCTCTAAGTCAGCAGATTAATGAGGATCATGACCACCTATTCTTTCAATGCTCATATTCTGCAGAAGTGTGGAGCAAAATACTGAATTGGATAGGAACCAACAGAGAAACAATGCACTGGACAACTGAGGTTCAATGGAAAATTAAACATATGAAGGGTAAAGGCAGCACAACACTTGTGTATAAAATGGCAATGGATAATGTAAAGGGTAGCCAATTAGATTTGAAGATTGAGTCTTAGCAAGGATGGAACTGATGTCCATACATGTTGTTCTTTCTATTTTGTAACGTTTCACTAGGTAAATAAAATTTTACTTACCAAAAAAAAACATATGCATGCACATAATACATATATACGTTGTTAAAAATATATATATATATATATACGTATGTACTTAATGCATGTAATTTTAAAATAACAATCATAAAAATTAACATTAAAATTTGTAATTACAAACTTATAAAAATGATTATTCACCTTATATTGTAATGTTAATGAACTTAAATAAAATTTATAAATACATAGGTTAAAAAATAAAAATATTATATATAATGTAAAAAGATGTAACACAAATGGTGGATGATTAATAATGATAAGGGTAAAATAAACTTTGCATAGAATGAAAAGGGGAGAATAACTATTTTTCAAAATTTAGGGAGGTGGGGGAGGGAGGGTTGATTTTTAAACCAAAGTTGATGATGGTAAATGATTTTCACCCAAATGATGAAAAATTAGTTAATAGTTGACACCTCTTCTATTTCAATTTGAGGAAATAGTGGAATTTGGTCATCTATTGACATCATCTTAATGGAGTGTGCCATCCCTCTTGATAACTTAATTCCTTCAATTGTAAGTCCTACCAAAGACACATTTCGAAAATAAAGAGTTAATTATTAGATGAAATGTATTAAAAAAAGACTTTCATGTAATCAAATAAAAAAAAAAGTAAGTAAGACAATGATTTTACTATGTAATTTTTATAGTTAAAGTTATTACGTGAACAACGATGAAGAATAAATATTTTATCATAAATTCATAAATCTTTGAATGCTATTGCAGTTCTTAACAATGAAAATTTATTACTCCCTCTGTCTCATTTTATGTGAGGTACTTTGACTCGGTACGGAGTTTAAGAAAGAAATGAAGACTTTTAAAACTTGTGGTCCAAAATGAATGATAAAAATTTGTATGGCTGTAAATCATTTCATTAAGGGTAAAATAGACATTTTATAGTTAAATTGTTACTTAATATAAAAATGTGTCATTCTTTTTGGGACTGACTAAAAAGAAAACTCTAACTTTAAATTATTATTTTAAAATGCAGTATATTAATCCAAATTAGACATTATTTGAGGGTTACATTTATATATGTTCATTCAATTAATATTTATTATCTCAAAAAGTTATATTTTTTCTTGATTTCAATTTATTTCAAACAAAAAAGTAATTATATGAAATAATAATTATTAATTTAGTAACCATATAAAAAATAATCAACTTTATTATTGAACTTGAGACAACAAAGAATGTAATTGAATTCTTGAGTAATCATAGAATGAAACATGTAGAGAACTTACTTTTTTGGTTTAATTTAGCTGTTTTTTTCCTTTCCTTATTGCTCTTGCTTGTCCTCTATAGTAAAAGGGCTGCAGATTTATAGTACAAAAATGGAAAGATTTTTTAAAAAAAATTAAACTTGTTATATATTTAATAACAACTAGAGTCCAGATGTGTTAAAAAAAATTAGAAGTCAATAAGGAATAATTGTGTACTAATTGTTATTATTATAATGGGAAAAATGTCTGAAAAATACTCCAACTTTGGTCGAAATTGTTGTTACGATTTCAAATTTTATGGGGGACCTTTTACCCCCTGAACTATTTAATAGTGTATTCTAAAGGTATAGATGTGTCCATGTGGACATATTACTATTTATAATTATGCAATATTTATGATGTTCACGTGAGTGCATATATAGCTTTAAAATACACTATTAAATAGTGCATGGGAGTAAAAGGTTCTTTCCAAAGTTTGGTATTGTTACAGCAATTTCGATCAAAGTTTGGATATATTTCTGACATTTTTCCCTATTAAAATCTACATAAAAATAATAATTAGTTGTAATGATTCTAAAGGTCATTTTTGGAAATTTCAAAAAATTATCATTTTATCCCTCCCGATAGTTGTCTCGAGTCATATTTGATAAGTTTATGAAGTCTATTTTGAAATTTGATTGAAAAGTTGAGATTTTTTTGAAAGTTTTAGAGTTTTGAAGACTTAAAGTGGTTAAGAATGAATTTTAGTAACAATCGGAGCTACGAGTCTCAAAATGAGATTCCGTTAGATCTATCAACTCTGAAATGCAGAATTTGGTCTAGGAGTATAGTTGTTTTTTTTTTGTTAAGGAGTTGTTATAAGGATTTGGACCGTAGAGTTTTCAACGGTTTCATTGGATTCGGGGGATGATTTTACACCTAGGTGAGGTCTTGGTTGAATTTCAAAGGTTCCGAGGTCATTTTGATATTTTTGGATGAAAATTAGTTTATTGCGGTTTTCAGAGGCTTCAGGTCAAGGAGCCTTAAGTCTGAAACGTCGAGTTTAGTTGGATAGCATACCTGATTTGTGTATTCAGAGTTTCAAACGGCTAACTTGAATCTTAAATTTTTAGAGCTATATTTATTTATTTTTACAATTAAAGTAATTATCAATTTGGGACGGAAGGAGTATAATATCATTCCTTAAAGATTTCTTAGAAATTTGTTCAACTATTTATTAAACAAGGTTAATTTTAAAAAGAAAAAAAATCCTTAGACTTAATTTGATTTTCTGAAGAAAATCATTTATTTCGAATCAAATTTAAAAGGTTGGAAAATCACTTAAAAGATACCATAAAAAGTAGTAAATGGCTAGTATCACTATTTTATCACATAAACTAGTCATGATGTATATATATTAAAGTAGTAATGCATTATTTTATGATGTACATTAAACCAGTCATGCATAATAAACATATATGAATCAAAATATTTAAGTTTGATCAAGTAGTGAATGAAAATACTCTAAAAAACAAAGCTCCGTAGAATTATGTATTAAATTTTTTAAATCTGCCTCTCATGTATGGAATTGAAGGAAAGAATGAGAATTTGAGGGTAATTTGGTCCAAATATTAGCTATATATAAAGCAAATTATATTATATTATTATTTAACACAGAGTTTGAAGCTGAAGCAGCTACGTCTCTATCAACGTGTCTGCTCAGCAAGAGCATTTTCGGAAAAAAAAATAAAAAATTATTACTTTTGTTCTACTTTAATTTAATTATCGTACAATTAGTTTTAGCTATGTTCTTTAATTTTAAATTCATATTCTTTAGTTATAACTTTATTCTTTTGAATGTGGTAATATTTGTGTATATTTTATAACTACTTTGAGTATAAAATCAACTAATTTTGACAAAAAATACTTTAATAATGAACATCTTAATGTACATCTTCACATTATTAGATTTGTGCAAAAAAATTTAGACGACTTACTACCATACAAATATAGTACAATCTATTTTAGAGTAAAAATTTAAATTAATTAATTAATCAATAACACTTAAATTTATCAAAACTAAATACTTATCCAATATTTATTCTACACTTAATAAGATGATTTAATGTTATTTAATTGATACCACTTAAAAATAAATTATGTAACAAATATTGAGCTCATACACATCATCATAATTAGCAAAGCAAATAAGAGTGTACGTTTCCATAAATTACATCATTTTATATAATTATTAAGAGACAGTCAATGGATTAGCTATCTTTCACGTTACTCCCTCCACTCTAAATTAGTTATGATGTTTCTTTTTCTTTTTTTTTTAAAGTTAATTTGATGAGAAAATAAATTTTAAAATGCTAGTTATATATATATATATATATAAAATTTAACTTTTTAAATAAACATCATGTGGTGGCTTACTATATATTTTATTACTATATGAATTGGGTCTGATAAATTTTAAAATGCTAATTAAGTTTATATATATAATTTCACATTACATGTTAATAGTAAACGAGTAGTGGCAATATATATTATATTTACAAAAAGTTGATTTATTTTTAAGTAAAAAAAAAAGACTTACAACTCATGATCTTCAATTTTATTTTATTTTTTGAAAAACTCAATTCCATTGTATAACTTAACATTATTTTGAAAATGGAAAAAACTCAAATATGTCATCGAATTTTGAGTGAAGGCTTTATGTCATCCGTTCAAAGTTTGGCTCTCATTTTCATTTGAGAAAAGGCTCATTCATGTCATTAATTGTTAACTAAAAATAATTCTAATTTTGCAAAATTATTTTTTACACGTGGTCAATTATGATTTGTCTACATCATTAATTAAATCATTTAAAAAAAAAAGGAAAATGGTTCAAATTATATGCCATCGAACTTTAGAAAAAAATCATCTATATTATCTGTTAAAAGTTTGGCTTATCTATGCCATTTCAGTTAACAAATAATGGCATGGATAAACCTTTTCTCAAACGGAAAAGGGTCAAAAATATCCTTGTACTATTCGAAAAGGTTTAAAAATACCCCTCATCCACCTATTGGGCTAAAAATACCCCTCAGTCAATCTTTTTGGTCCACTATTACCCTTTAAACTAACAGCATTATATTTTTTAATTATTATTATTATTAATTATTACGTGGCGTCTTTCTATTGGATAAAATTTAATTCCTACCCACCAAACTTTCTCATAGGACCTGACCCATATTGACATCCCTTGACCTAGACCCAAATACAAGATCCATTTGAAAATAAAAAAGATTGAATCATCTCTTCTCCCTCTTAACCTAATATCCTATTTTTCTTTTTCCCCTCTTTTTATTAAGCAATTTCAAGATCAATTTCACTATAAGTTTGGTACAAGTGTGCTTATATATTTTCAGTATAAGTTGCCCTTTTTTGACATTTTGCAACTGTGAATGTAATCCTCACCAGCGTACATCATGTAAGGTAAGAGAAGCTCATTGAAGTAATCCGAAATGCCAAGACTTCTAACAGAAATTAAAATTTAAAATTAAAAGATTAGTTTTATGTAAGGCCTAACATCTGACATAAGCCGCACCAATTTTGCATCTTAGCAGATGATTTCATTCTGAACATTCTTTGCATGGAGATGCAAAAACTAAATCTATATTTCACTTGAGATTAATCTTGAAATTGCTTAATAAGAAAAGGGGAAGAAGAAAAATAGGATATTAGGTTTAGGGGGAAGAGATGATTCCATTTTCTTAATTTTTAATGGATCTTGTATTTGGCTGTGGGTCAAGGGATGTCAATATGGGTGGGTGGGGATAAGAGAAAGTTTGGTGGGTTGAAATTAAACTTTATCCAATAGAAAGATGCCACGTAATAATTAATAATAATAATAATTAAAAAATATAAGGTTGTTATTTTAAAGGGTAATAGTGGACCAAAAAGATTGACTGAGAGGTATTTTTAGCCCAATAGATGGATGAGGGGTATTTTTAATCCTTTTCGAATAGTAGAAGGGCATTTTTGGCCCTTTTCCGTTTCTCAAATAAAAATGACACAAATGAGCTAAACTTTTAACGGATAACATTGCTCTGATGGTTGACAAAACATGTGTACTACATGCACTAAATGAATGAATTGTTTTGTATTAAAATTGTGAATCTCAGATGGGGGTATGAATTTCGCCTTTGAAAAAGTTTGGCTCATATATGTCATTATTTGTTAACTAAAAACAATTTTAATTTTGTAAAATTATTTTTTACACGTGGTCAATTATGATTCATCTACATCATTAATTAAATCATTTTTTAAAAAGGAAAAAGGTTCAAATTATATGCCATTGAACTTTAGAAAAAAATCATCTATGTCATCTGTTAAAAGTTTGGCTTATCTATGCCATTTCAGTTGACAAATAATGGCATGGATGAGCCTTTTCTCAAATGGGAATGACACAGATGAACTAAACTTTTAACGGATGATTTGGGCCGTACTTGGGCCTATTTTGAGTTTTTGGCCCAATACTTGATACCTGTCCTAAACTAACAAAATAATAACCAAATAAAATGTGGGCCTTTGGCCCAATCATAACACAATATAAAACCTAAATTTTGGGGTCTTTTGGGCCCATTTTCGCTGCTACATTTGGTGTATACAGTGAGTGTATATCACTGTATATTCCACGTATTCTGTTGTATACATCATGTATACAGCCTCCTCTTGACTCTCGGACACCTGTAAAATTGATCTCCAACCCTGTACTTCAATTTTCACATCTTTGACGAGGCAGATTCAAAGGAATTGATGATTTGGACCTTCACGGCCAATCCGAAATGTGGATAAAGACAAAGGAGTCCAATAGACTCAATGGTATTCACATGCAAACATAAGAAATAAAAACATATGAGCAACTACCCATTGACTCAATATAAATAAAGGAGCACTAAAATAAAGCATTAAATAAGCACATGTACTATAGCTTCAAGACCTTAAGTCATCAAAAAAGGCAAGTTATGGCAAGGCATAATCCAAATTACACATGATAAGACATTATTTACATGAGCATTTAAGGCTATTAGTAAGCAACAAAACAACTAAGTCAATAATGATCAAACTTAATACCCAAATAATTCTTAACGTACTAACTATTCACTATCTACTCGATTGGAACAAGATATGCAATTAAGGAAGCTTCCCAAAAAATCAAGGCAACAAAATTTCACTCCAATGACTGAATTAGAGTAAAACACCCCAAAGAACTATCACTATTTTGGGCATGAATAGGAACAAGAGTTCATCATCCTGCAACTTTATAAAAGGAGAGAGGAGGGATAGGCATGCTTATTTCAAGTGTGAAGATCATGCCAAAGTAATAACCCACATACACGAGACTTTCATAATAAGGCATCAACAAACACTGCCTAATACATTCAAACGAACCCAATAAATATCACATGAATACTAACACTACAATGGGGTTTTAGAAAAAATGATACTATGAATGAACATGAACTAGGCTTGATGATGAACTAATTTTATTCAATATTATTACTTAAAAATCTGCTAAGTGCAAGCATATTTGAACTACACATAATGCGAAACAAGCGAACTGAAATTTTCCTGAACTGGATTTTAAACATGCTTTAAAGAACACAATCCCAAAAATTCAACTTATGCCCATAAGAAGTTAAATATGCAACCGCATAATTCACTTGGCACCTTCAAACACATAACAAAACAGTAAACAATATTTCAACAAATAAGAATAAGGTGGTATCAATGCTATCAACAAACTAATAAACCAAAATTTGAAGCTGACATAACAGCCACAAGTCGAGAATACCATGAAACGAAATTGACTTCAAGATAGACATTAAATCATCTTGAAAACGAAACCCACGCTCCAATCTTGATGAAAATAAGATGAGGATAAAGAAAGAAAGAACCATTTAAGAGTCGAACACTTCAAGTAAGAGCATTTCAGAATCCATCAAAGAACACATCACCATTTACTAGAAACAGAATGAGTAAAGGAGCATGAGTTATTTACCTCTTAACGAGCAGCGACTGGGACCGGACGAGCTAGAGAGGATGAGCTTCCACCACCACACAAACTTGAATATGAACAACAAACAGGGAACCTGGGCAGAATCGAACAACTACCTCGAGTTCAAATGACCTTGAGAGGACAATGGACGACACCAAAAGAAACGAAACTAAGATCCTAAACGAGTTAGCTTCTCTATTTTGGAATGTATTTTCAAGTATATTCACTATCTATCTCTTGCTAACCGCTACTTCCTATCAGTAAAAATCCAACCCCACGATCAATGGAAGAGGGGTATTATAGGAGGAAATTAAGGCACGGCATTAGGGGGGAATTTCGGGTTGAATTGGGTGAATTCGAATTTGAAATTCAAAATCTCTCCCTCCTGAAGAGATAAGGCTGCCAGTTCCACTCTTGTACAAATTCCAACGGATTGAAGAGGAGAACCGTCCAATTCGAGGAGCAAGCACGAATGAAGCACAAGATGGAAACATCTGGATTATTCTCCAACGATCTCGGTACGAACGAATAAGGAGAGAGGAGAGGGACGCGGGCTGAGCAATTTCTGGGTCGAGATACTGGACTCGGGTCGCGATGGGTTCGCAGGGTTTTGAATTGTTTTGGCGTTGTACCGCTGCTGTATTGTTTGGATCGTTGTATTGTTACTGTGAAAAGGAATGGGTTGAGTCATTTGCATTGAGTTGGGTTGCTGGAATGTATGCAGTTGTAAAGAATTGAACGATGGGCTGATTATTATTGAATATTGGGCTGACATTTTATGAGAAGAAGTGGGCTGAAATGGGCTCCAAATTGGTCTGAAATGGTTCAAGAAATGGAGCAAAATATTAGTTAGATTTGAATTTTGAAAAATAGCCAAATGAATTACAAATTTGGCCAAGTGGAGTTGAGGACATAGCCAATTTGAATTAATTGGTGAATTCAACTAAAAGTTAAATAAGACGAATTAATAAAAATTAATTAATAAGCTTCTTAGTCTTAACCAAATAAAATAATTAATTTAATAACAAAACTAATTGACTCAAAATATAAACACAATTTAAACTAGAATAAATTAGTGAAATATTTAACTGAAAAATGTAAAATCTCTTGAGATAATCTTCAAATAATTATAAAATATGCTAATTATATAAAAACATATTCATTATTAAAAAATTATAAAAGAGACCAAAATTACTTCTGTCACGACCCGAGTCTACACCCTGTACGTGGCCGGCACTCAAGAACCATTGCTGGTCCCCAAGCGAACCCTCATCCTGGCTGACTACAAGCGGAAGACTAACTTAACTCTGGATACTCAACTCAACATAACTGAACTCATTTCAATATAAAGTCGTTTTAAAAAAAGTGCAACATAAAGAAAAATTGTTTAAAACATGAAGTCAACTCTGGGTGTATGCAAAGATACACTAAAACTCTGAAATGTATGTAAAAATACAAATAATTGTGTATATAAGAATACAAATAACTTCTGTGAGAGTTTCTCTAACCGACAACCATCGCTTAAGAGCTATAGTGATGATACAACGATCTTCCTCACGCTGCCAGCGCATCCTATACCTTGCCACATGTAAAAGAACCTGAAACTACTAAGTGGATCCACTAGTCTATGCGTAAAGGATTCATCTAAAAGTATGACCCTTTTATACCATGATGGCTACATGGGTTTATGGGGGGCTGTGAGTTATCTGAACTCTCTCCCATATCGGTGCTCAATACTACTCCCCAAAATATACTAGATCTTTATGTTTTAAAAACATACTTCTTTCTGTGATTTGAGATTAGTGCTCAAAACTTAGCTCAAAAGCTATCTTGGAAATCTCAGTTTCCTCTCTTGCTTCATTTAGAAAGCAACTACTATTTTCTAAAAACAGGCCCGAAGGCTCTTTGGAAATCTCAGTTTCCGTTCTTATTTAAATGTGAAAACATTTTAAATCTCTTTGGGAATACTTAGTCCCCATATACTTTTGAAGAAAAGAACTTCAACTTTATTCTTTACTGAACTCAAAACTTAAGTCTTAATACAAAGTTAAAACGTTTATAAAAGACTTCTTAAAATGTGGTTCATGTCGAATGATGGACATGAACGACTGAATGCAAGGTTTTCAATAACCATAGATAGAACTCAAATACTTGGAACTCAAGAACTTCAATGATACTACTCATTTCAAGAATGCTCAACTCAGAGGGTTCATGCGGAATTATGAGCATGAACGACTCAACTCAAGGACTCAAAGATACTTCTCTTCTCAAGACTGCTCGACTTATAGGATTCATGCGGAATTATGGGAATGAACAATTCAACTCAAAGACTTCATGGATAACATGTAATAGTCCCATGCTTCGAAATATAATCTCAAAGGGGATTAGGAACTCAATACTCAAGACTTAGAACTTGAAGATACTACTCCTCTCAAAGGTACTCAACTGATGGAGTTCATGCGGAAGTTATGGGCATGAACGACTCGACTCGAGGGTATACATAATAATATAGAACTCGTGTATACGACTATTCTCATTCTCTTACTTACTTCCTTAAAACTTAGTTCAAATCGATAGTTGATCTCAGAGGATTCACAATTGAACTCTAAGGCTTTCTTGAACTCTACTCTTAACTCTATTTTGAATGTGAATTAAGAATTCAAGAATTATGGTTTATGATATGAAGGATCTAGGTGATAGTGTACACTCATGAATACATTCTCCTCACTTTCATGCTCACTCACTTGAGTCTTGAAACAAGTTACTAGAAGTTGTAGAAAACTCCACAAAACGACTTAAAGGGACTTTCTTTGATTGGTCGAAAGAATTCTGAAAAACGTAACTCTCATCTCTACCTTGAATTTGAATTATGAATTCAAGGTTATGATCATGTTAGGAATGATTTTAGGTGTTTAGAAGTAGCTTAGAGTAGTTAGAATCGAAAGGGAGTGAAGGTGCACTTTAAATGAACTCAAACGGAGCAATCGAAGACAAACTTGATGGGGCAGGAGACCCTGGGGCTATGGGTGGCACGGAGCACCAGCCCCTAACATTCAGAGCCTACTTTGGGGCGCTCTGGCTGGCACGACACGCCAGGCCCCAACCCAGAAAGTCCGACGAATTTCTTTGCTCGCTTTCCCACCCTAACTCGCCTAGAATCGAACGGTTTCTTCCCTAATCACTTAGAATTGATTACTTAACATAAGTACACTCTAATCTCCTCAATACATCCCTTAAAACACTCACTTTGATCTCAAGAAGTCATCCAAAACCCAACACAACAAGATTTAGAATGAACTTCAAGAACACCTATCAAGAACTCATCAAGAACTGAAATTTTTCAACTTGAAGAATGATATTTGCGATGAAACTAACATGATTGGGATGTGGGTGAACTAACCCAACACTATGGAAGCTTATATACCTCTTAGGGATCAAAACCATGGCGAAAATCTGCAACAACATGCAAGAATCTCGACGAACGCTTGATCCTCTCCTCTTCTCCTCTTTTCTTCTTTTCTCTTCTTGAACTCTCAACTAAAACTCTAGGCGTATATTAGGATTATAAAACTGAACCTAATAGGATTATACCCCTAAATATTTCTAAAAACGAATTAAATCTGATTGGGTAATGAAAAGACCAAAATACCCCTCACTATTTTCGGCTAACTTTCCTTAACTGGACAACCTAACTTCAAAAGGCCATATCTCACTCATCCGACCTTGAAACTTAGCAAACTCGGCGGCGTTGGAAAGATAATTCAAAGGTATTTTCTACGGTATCTTGTAGCACATCTAAATCATCCTGTGCTAGGAGTTATGATCATTTCAATTTGACCCAAAACTCATAACTTAATTATAACTTGCAAAATTTCAGATTTTGCTATTTTCAATTTAGTTCTTTTTCGAACTCAAGGTGCTACATCTAGTGAACTTAACACTCAAGAAATTTTAAATTCCTTGCAAAAATCTCACTCACTACAAATAAGGGTTCGAATCTTAGTTCAAAAATTTTCTAGGGTGTTACGACTTCAAAACTTGAAAAATATTTGGAACTCTATAAAAACTAATTATTTTAAATCGTTTGGAATTTAAGAAGCGCAATGATTAATTTATATTGTGGAGGTCCAAAATTGGGTTTCAACACTAAGTTCATGAGTCCTTTTATGGTAACGACCAATGGAGATCAATATTGGCGTATAAGCATCTGCATTTGATTTTCATAAAATATGATATCAAGTTTAGTTGAAGAAAAACACCTTTAGAGCAGTAGCGGACCCAGGATTTTCGTTCAGGGTGTTCGAAAAATAAAAAGTATAAACGTGTAAATAAGCCAACAAAATAAAATTTCAAGGAAGTAGTAGTATATAGTTTATAGGTACAAAAAGTTTGTTTCGTTACAAGAAATCCGAAACTTACATTAGTGATTACAGTGAAACAAAAAGTCAGCCCTTTACAATATGTCAATCTAGAACTAGGATGCTAAGTAGAGCAAAAAATGGAGCTAACTAGAACAAAAAAAATTAGCACTTCGTAATGTCTCACTCTAGGACTAGAGTGCTAACTACAAACTCCAAAAAGAGGTCAGTGCTAATACTTCTCAAGCACGTTTACAATACTATTCGACGAGGTTTCATTGCTTGAAAAGACAAAATAATATCATCCGTTGAAACATCCTTAAACACATCCTTCTCCATAAAAGGAACCATGCAACCGCTCAAGAAGTCATCATTCATTCGACTTCGCAACTCATTCTTAATAAATTTCATTCCCGAAAAAGCTCTTTCAACGGATGCAGTGGCAACTGGCAGAAGCAAAGCGAATTTCACCAAACGAAATACAAGAGGATAACATGAATGTTTTTTTGTCTGAACCAATCTTTTTGAAAGATCACAAAGCCCATGTAAATCAGAGAACCTTTTATCGATATCACGGACATCAATAATGTAATTTGCTAGTTAATTCTCAAGTGCACAGATGCTAAGTTCATCAAAGTCATCAGGATATAATTCAGCCATTCTCATTATTTTCTGGATATCAAAACTTGAAAATGAGTCTACCGAATTCAAACAAGCAACTCCATAAAGCAACTCGGTTGTTACCTCATGAAAACGATCATTGAGTTCTTGCAATTGCCAATCAATTATTTTACAAAATACTTCAACACG
>NW_006239256.1:229294-236201 GCF_000226075.1 Solanum tuberosum | reverse complement strand
TTATGCCAACTTCTAAACCCCACACTCAAAAATGTTTCACATCCGCATTGGAGATTGTTATTTTGCTTGAATAAATAACAATACAAACAAAAGGCTGCATCTTTGCTTATACTATACTCTAACCAATCAGGAAATTCATCAAACCATTTATAATTAAAATGACGCACATCTCCAAAAATGTTTGTTTGTGGAAACTCTCTTAATAGAGGTTGACAAGGTTTTTTTTGGAGATAAGCTCTTCTAATAGCGTCACGGTGATTTGGATGAAATTCCAAGATTTGAGTTCTTTCACCTGGATCAACCTTTAAAGAACTTAAATCAAATTCTTGAGAAGAGTGTGATAGTACTTCCAAATGATTAGCATTTTCTTCCCGGTTAGGTTGATTCTGAGTAATAGAACTTGAATTTGATACTTTAAAAAAGTACTTCTCCATTGACTATGAATCTATACAAAATAGTTAATTGTTAAATGCATTAAAGATAACTTTTTACAAATTACATTAGATATTACCATCAAAATTCAAATGGTTCATCAATCTAGTTACGACTATCAAGGAAAGAATAGAACAAAACAATCAAAAAAAATTCACAATTTAAAATGAAGATAGTCAATATTCAATATTCAATCAAGAAAGATGAACTTTTCAAGAAAATTGAGAGAAAAGCTTATCTTGGAGAAAAGACAAACAATCAACCCTTTTAATTTTAGCTTTGAGCCTCCACTTCAGATAATCAGAGATACTACAAGTCTACAACCTTAAAAAATAAAGACCCATTTAATTTCTTGAAAATTGAAAGAAAAGAAGAAGAAGAAGAGAAAAAGGCTTTTACCTTTTAAGCAATAAGCATGAGTTTTGATTTTTCATTTCGAATTGAATGTGAGATTCAAGCATGAAGTATCAAGTATGAAACAATCAACAATAGAATATTATGGGAGATGATTTTAATATTTGAGTTTTGAGTTGGGGAAGAACAAGAAAGTGATTTAGGGATTTGAAAAGTGAAAAAGTTATTAGCTTTTAGGAATGGGAGTATGGGAGTTGGGACCCTTAAGTTTTTTGGGTTTAACACCACATTTTAGCACGTTTTATTAAAGAAAAAAAAAATTAAAATCGGAACTGGAACAAAAACAAAAAAAAACTGAAAGTAAAAAACTAAAAAATAAAACGCTAACCCAGGGATTCAATCCCTGGACGTCAGGCTTAACGTTGAAGGGAGCTGCCACTGGGCTATCTCCTTCACCCTTGTCATTGAGGGGGTTCAAAATATATATATCCACATAAATCCAGAAAATTCACCTTATATATACAATGTAATTTTTTTTTAGGGCTATTCCATGGTTTTTCACGATGTTCAATTGCTTTTTTGATTTCTTCTTTGTAATAGAAGTTGGAATACTTAGTGACCCCTTTACCGATTTTGTTGAAGAGGCTAGCAACTTCTTTATCCTTTCCTATCCAGTTCTCTATGATTCCTTTCTGGCAAAGCAAATTCACATCTTTGTCTGAGTCGATAAGATGATCCATGAAAGTTGCATAATCGCTAAAATATGTAGGATATACATCAGATGATTGTTGCTCATAAGCAATGAGATTTCGCAGGAGAGTTTCTGTACCATCTGCGACTAGAAAACAAGGGATTGTCATCAATCCATTCTCGAACTTTATATCAAATAAACTTGTCATATTTCTGACCTTTGCATAGCTAACTCCAGCTTCGTGAAGCTCTGTTGCATTTGGCATGACCATAGCACTCGTTAAGTAATCTTCTAAGTTTTTCATAGGATTCCCATGACATGAAAACATGTGTACTACATGAAGTAAATGTTTGATATTTTCTGCATTACAATATTCTGACTCTCCAAAGGATTCAAGGGTCATTTTTGGCCAGTTAACAAAAAAGGCAAACAACTTATTCACCAGTATTGCCAATGGTAATTCATCATCTTTTTTTGTCATGAGATGAAGTTTGTTGAGTACAAAGAAAGGAAGTTGATTTTCTAGTAACATCAAGTCTCGGAATATGTAATAATCATTAATATTAATAATCTTGTCTTCTCCTTCTGGATATATTGCACAACACTCTCGAATAAACTCAACCACAAAACAACCATCAAACAACAACATTTCGCAAAATTCATAACTGTCATTACCAAGCTTTTCTATATCTTCGTAACACTTCAGTACTTCCTCCTTCACTTTCTCCATTTCACTGATGTAACTTTTCACATCAAGTCTCTCATTCCGTTGAAGAAACCGTCGTAGGTATAATAGTTTGTACTTTTTCATTGGACCAAGTTGAGTATTCTTCTTATGGTAAGGACCAATGGAGACCATCTTCGGTGTATAAGCATCTGGATTTGATTCACGTTGCCACACATTTACTTTGAATATCGTACACGATTTAATAGATGAATTGTCTAAATCCTCAAACATTTCATCAATTCTTTCATTTATGTCGATTAAATGATCCACTTTCCTCTCTTCTTCTATCTGTAACGGAGAAGAGGCAAGTATACCCTTCTTAACTTTGCGGTCTAGATCAAATATATATTTCGTTAAAAAAAAGTAATGCATATATATTCCTTGTTTAATAAAGGATGCATATTTACTCCCCTTTTGTTAATAGAATAAATTACCTCACCTTATGCATTACCCCTCCAAACCCGACTCAAATAAAAAGAATCCAAAAGGTGTAAAACCACGATTAGTGAATGTGACTTAAAATTATATGAAATGAAATATTCTAAAAAATTCTACAAATCTCTTCAAATTCATGCACATATAAAGCAAAAGATTATATATGTAATTGCCAAAAGAGAAGTGGGTTAATGAAATAAAAAATTAATATATATAGTTGAGAGAGACCTCATCTTTTTTAGTTTGAGGAAGCAGTGGAGTTTGGTCATCTATTAGGGTAATCTCAGTGGAGTCTGTCATCCTTCTTTCTTCAATTGTAATTCCTACAAAAGAAAGTTGTTTGTTTTTAAAGATATTTTTTTGACCGAAATAAGCTATTATTTAAGATATTTTATAAAAATAATATATTTTTCGGAAATTTTACTAAATTAGAATAAATATATTTCTTAATAATGTTTTGACTTTATTTTATTTAAAAGAATTCAATGACAAAAAGACAAAGCTCTGACATAGTAAATAAATATAAAATATTACTGTCAATAATGTTTTGTAATTCATCACTCTGAGACATGTTTTACAACTAATTACGTTACTCATAATAATGTTGGAGGCAATGGCAGAGGCTAATTATGTTACTCATAATAATTTGGTCATGATACATTCATACAATTTAACACTACATATTTAATAACTACCACATAGTAATGTATCGATCTAAAACCAAACACCTTATGGGCAACCTTTATTACTTTAATGTATCAGGTAGGATTACAGTAATAAATAATAATGTATCATGCACAATTTTATGAACATGATATATAAATACATAAAAAGTGATACATTTAAATCCATCCAGTTGCTCTATCAATGTTGTGTTCTTCTACTTTTCCAGGTTCTTTTACTTTGTAGAAGCAGTGAGAGTTCGAATTTGACATTCAATAAACAAGTATATAGTCAATATCGATAGAGGAGAAAAATATCATAGAGGCGGCGGTGGCATCGGCACGAAGTAAGAGGTTGAGTGCCCTTAGAGAAGCTCAAGAACTTCTTCAAACCACTGACAATGATAAAAACAAGACTAGCGAAGATATTCATGATGTATCTTCTCAAAATTTTTGATAATTATGAATCAAAATTAAAAGGATCTTCAATGAACTTGGAGAAGAAATTTTGAATCTCAAATTTTTCAACAATCTTGAATCAAAATTGAATGGATCTTCGATGAAATTGAAGATTCACAAAAGAAATATTTTTTCCAACAACAATTCCATCACTTTTGTATCCTTCATAACTCACGTCACTTATCCAAAAATTCGACAAAAGTTTTTAAATCAAATCTGAAAGGTTTCTTCGATGAAAAGGGGGAAACAATTTGAAATTTTGATATTCTTCTTTCTGTTAGGATTTGCCTTGTATGATGGAAAGTAAGAAGAAACGTAAGCGTAATTTATGAGATTTAATTTGATTTTTATATTTTATTCCCTATTTTAGTGTAACAGATTGATACTTCTTGTATGAGAATTAATGTATCCAAATAGTGACTTTTGTAACGGGAAGGTACAAATTTTAAGGGATTATTGTAATTAGAAAAAAAATAGGGATAAGATGTAATTATTCCTTACATGACTATGTGATATATGTAAGTGATATTAAAGTTATTACATGATGAAGAACAAATATTTTATTCATTATACAAATTCATAAATCTTCGAATGCTATTGCAGTTCTTGAACAATGGAAATTTATTACAATTTATTCCGACTACAAATCTCATTTAGACATGACTTAACATATTAAATTCTACATAAATTTGATCTCCTACTCTAACTTTGAATTATTATTTTAAGATGAAGTATATTAATTCAAATTAGACATATTATTTGAGGGTTACATTTATATATGTTCATTCAACTAATATTTACTATCTCAAAAAGTTATATATTTTTTTATTTCAATTTGTTTCAAACAAAAAAGTAATTATACGAAATAATAATTATTAATTTAGTAACCATATGAAAAATAATCAAATTTATTATTGAACTTGAGACAGCAAAGAATGTAATTGAATTCTGAGTAAATCAAGAATGAAACATGTAGAGAACTTACTTTTTTGGTTTAATTTAGCTGTTTTTTTCTTTCCTTATTGCTCTTGCTTGTCCTCTATAGCGAGAGGGCTGCAGATTTATAGTACAAAGAATGGAATTTTTTTAAAAAAAAATTTAAATATGTTATATATTTAATAACAACTAGAGTCCAGATGTGTTAAAAAAAATTTAGAAGTCTACAAGGAATAGTTGTGTACTAATTGATATTATTATAATCTACATAGAAATAATAAATAGTTGTGATGATTCTAAAAGTCAATTTGAAAATTTCAAAAAATTATCGTTTTACCTCTTCCGATAGTTGTCTCAAGTCATATTTGATAAGTCAACGAAATTGGTTCTGAAATTTGATTGAAAAGTTGAGATTTTTCGGAAGTTTTAGAGTTTTGGAGACTTCAAGTGGTTAAGAGTGAATTTTATTAACAATCGGAGCTATGAGTCTCATAATGAGATTCCGTTAGATCTATCAACTCTAAAATGCAGAATTTGGTCTAGGAGTATAGTTGTTTTTTTGTTACGGAGTTGTTATAAGGATTTGGACCCTAGAGTTTTCAACGATATCATTGGATTTGGGGAATGATTTTACGCCTATGTGAGGTCTTGGTTGAATTTAAGAGGTTCCGAAGGTATTTTGGTATTTTTGGATGAAAATTAGTTTATTGCGTTTTTCAGAGGTTTCGGGTCGAGGAGCCTTAAGTCTGAAATGTCGAGTTTAGTTAGGTAGCATATCTGATTTGATTTGTGTATTCAGATTTTCGAACGACTAACTTCAATCTTAAATTTTTAGAGCTATATTTATTTATTTTTAGAATTAAAGTAATTATTAATTTGGGATGGAAGGAGTATAATATCATTCCTTAAAGATTTCTTAGAATTTTGTTCAACTATTTATCAAACAAGGTTAATTTTAAAAAGAAAAAAAATCCTTATTTTCGGAAGAAAATCATTTATTTCGAATCAAATTTTAAAGGTTGCAAAATCACTTAAAAGATACCATAAAAAGTAGTAAATGGCTAGTGTCACTATTTTATCACATAAACTAGGCATGATGTATATATATTAAACTAGACTTGGTTACCCGTGCACGCACAGGCCGAATATGTATTTGGTAATACTAACTATCACAAATGTTGATAATGATTACAATTGGGAAAAAGTTAGTAATATTTTCACACATTTGTTTACCCATTGCACTGCTATTCTGTTTACATATTTATACAAAAATAGCAGAATAGACGATGATGGTTGTCATCTTGATGTAAGACTGTAGTTGATAAAATACCTGCAGTTAAAAGGAGAAGTGTTTTTTAGTTGTGGTAAGAATGGAGTATGGTTAATTGTGAACATAGCGATATTATCAAATTAAATGCCAATTTGATTTTCCTAATTCAATAACTAAGTAAATTGTGGGCGAGACACAGAAGCAAGGGCTGCAATAGGGAGAAACACAGAGAGAAGGCAAGTGCGCATATTGTAGTTTATGAAATAAAAAGGGAAAATGCATAAGTACCCCCCCAGCCTATGCCCAAAATCCCTGAGACACACCTAACCTTTACTAAGGTCCTATTACCCCCCTGAACTTATTTTTTAGTTAATTGTTTACCACTTTTTGGCCTACGTGGCTGAGTCCGTGATTTCACCTATTTTAGGCGCGTGGGTGCAGCTTTTTGACAGCACTGACCAATAAAAATTGGTCATGTGTTAAATTAAACTTGGAAAAAATAAATATTAATTCAATTGTCTTCTTCTTTATTATTGTTCTTCACTAGTATACGTACCCGCGCGTTGCGCGGCTATATATTAATTTAGAATTATTTTAATTTAATAAAATATCAAATACTTCAAATATTTTTATATATTGTCCTTTATTACTTTTATGTTGTATTAATAAATTAATATTTTTCATATTAAAAAATTAATATTTAATTTTTTTTCACATGAAATGTAAAATATCATAAGATTAAATGACATGTTAGTATATTTTGAATATTTATTTTTCGAATCCAAAACATTCTTTACATTCTGAAATTTGCGTCAAACTATAATAGAAAAATGATTTAATATAGAGTGGATATAAATAATGTAATAATAATACATGTACTTGCTATATACATTTTCTTATTAATCATTGAAAATAATTAATTAATCAGTTTGTTATATTAT
>NW_006239256.1:200148-221273 GCF_000226075.1 Solanum tuberosum | reverse complement strand
GATAGCTTTTTGAAATTTTGGGAAGTGTAAAAACTACTTTTGAACTGATAGCTTACTTTTTAGAAAGTTGAAAAAGTGGGGCCCGGCGCGTGTTGAACAAAGTTTTCAACCTATTTGGTTTATATTGCCACGTAAGCCGAAAAGTGGTAAACAATTAACTAAAAAATAAGTTCAGGGGGGTAATAGGACCTTAGTAAAGGTTAGGTGTGTCTCAGGGATTTTGGGCATAGGCTGGGGGGGTACTTATGCATTTTCCCAAATAAAAATGTAAGTTATTCACTGTTCACTCCGGTTGACGATTGAAAGCTTATTATATACTCCCTCTGTCCCAATTTATATGACTTACTTTCCTTTTTAGTCAGTCCCAAAAAGAATGACACATTTCTATTTTAAGTAACAATTTTCCTATAAAAATGTCTTTTTTACCCTTAATGAAATGATTTACAACCACACAAATTTCTATCATTCATTTTGGACCACAAGTTTTAAAAGTCTTTCCATTTTTCTTAAAGTTTGTGCCAAATCAAAGTACATCATATAAAATGGGACGGATGGAGTATTTGGCTAAGTCAATATGGAGATGTGTATAGTTGGGGCCGGGTATCATGAGATTTGTGCGGAAGAATGGTAACAAACTGAAATAATGAAAGCATGATGCTTTTTATGCTTTTATATAACATACCAAGGTTCTTGCAAGGATTATAAGACCTATGTTGTTCCTAGTAGTACTATAGTCTATTTGGTTCAAGTATTAGTGCAGAGATACTAAGTTTTAGGTCTCTATGATTCTGCATAATTACAACAATTAGAATTGCATATGTTATTATTAGTATAAGACTTTATCTCCATCAGTGTAGGCATTAATTTAGTGAAGTGTTAAAATTAAGTTCCTAATATTTCATATGACATATATAGGTCAGTGTTAGATGACGGAGACCATAGCCGACAAAGCTATTGTCAAAGTGCTAATTATGTTCCTCTCAAAAGTCTCTAATAAACATGAATGCTAATTAAGTTAATTAGCTAAATCACGATATGCTCCTACAATTAGAGATGCACAACCTGCAATTTCAAATTAAAAGCAGAAACAAAGTGAAGAAAACTAAATCTAATAGCAAAGCTAATTTATAAATCGATATTCAGCCAAATGTACAGTTCTTTGAAAATTAATTCTGTCATATTCTTCTAAAATTTAAACTTCATTGAATTTAATATAAAACGAAAGCATTGTAAATATATTCAAAACAGATGAAGATAAAAAAATTAAAGATTTCGAATACAAAAGTTGAAGAGGAGATGAAACTGAGGAAAACACGCATGGATGCCACGTATAACAAAGCTGGCCACACAACCACGTGGAATGAGATGAAGATAGGGCAACAAATTGAGATGACGGAAATACCCTCAATTAATAAGAAAATGTACCATTAACAGACATGTTGATACCTGATGTCCTACTGACTCTTCTAATATAGTAGAAGACTAGTAATGCATTATTTCATGATGTACATTAAACTTGTCATGCATAATAAACATATATGAATCAAAATATTTAAGTTTGATCAAGTAGTGAATGAAAATACTCTAAAAAACAAAGCTCCCTACAATTATGTATTAAAATTTTTAAATCAGCCTCTCATGATTGAAATTGAAGGAAAGAATGAGGATTTGAGGGTAATTTGGTCCAAATATTAGCTATATATAAAGCAAATTATATTATATTATTGCTTAAGACAGAGTTGAGTTTAAAGCTGAAGCAGTCATGTCTCTGTCGACGTATCTGCTTCAGCAAGAGATAGCATTTTTGAATAAAAATAAAAATAATTATTGCTTTTATTCTACTTTAATTTAATTATCATACCATTAGTTTTAGCTATGAGCTTTAGTTTTTAATTCAAATTCTTTAGTTATAACTTATTATTTTGATTGTGGTAATTTTTGCATATATTTTATAACTACTTTGAGTACAAAATCAATTAATTATGACGAAAAATACTTTAATAATGAAAATCTTAATGGACATTTTCACATTATTAGATTTGCGTAAATTTGTTTTAGATGATTTACTACCATTCAAATATAGTACAATCTATTTTAGAGTAAAAATTTAAAATCATTAATTAATCAATAACGCTTAAAATTTATCAAAACTAATATTTATCGAGTATTTATTCTACACTTAATAAGATGATTTAATATTATTTAATTGATACCACTTAAAAATAAATTATAAACAAATATTGAGCCTGTACACATCATCATAATTAGCAAAGCAAATAAGAGTATACATTTCCATAAAAAAATAGGTATGTGAAGTGTCAAGTTAGATAAATTGCATCATTTTATATAATTATTAAGAGAGAAAATCAATGGATTAGCCATCTCTCACGTTACTCCTTCTGTCCTAAATTAGTTATGATGTTTTGTTTTTGTTTTTTAAAAAAAAGAAGTTAATTTGATGAGAAAACAAATTTTAAAATGCTAGTTAAAGTTTATATATATAGTTTGACTTTTTAAATAATCATCATGTTGTGATGTACTATATATTTTATTACTATATGAATTGGGTCTGATATTTTAAAATGCTAATTAAAGTTTATCTATATAATTTCACATTACAATTAGTTGTCAATAGTAAACGGGTAGTGGCAATATATATTATATTTGAAAAAAGTTGATTTATTTTTAGTAAAAAAAAAAGAGACGACCTTAAAACTCATCTTCAATTTTATTTTATTTTCTGAAAAACTCAATCCAATAGGAAAATTTATCTTTACTTGTTTGAAGAAAAAACGACAACTAATATATATCCAAATAGATATTAGTTACCTTTTACATAATTGATGAATGCATTCGTTGGTTAAAATCTAATTAGTAATCTTCATTAGAATTAAGTGAATTGAAATGGAGGGAGAAACTCTAACACGATCGAGATTTTCTAATTAAACGTAAAAGAAATTCTAAATTATAGACGAATTCTATTGCTTGCCGCAGAAAGCCAAATAGGTCGGTTAATTTTTGCTTAATTCTTTTAGGTCTATCAAGCATTACGTTCAGATATAGTATAAAAAATGTTTACTTTCTTTTTTTGACGATTGATTTAAATTGTATTCTTAAAGAAAATAAAAATAAAAGAATAATATTTTACAAATTTATTCGATAGCTATACTGATGGGTGTAACAAACAACTCGTAAAAATAGTCGAAATACATGATCCACAACACTATGATTATTAAAAAAACACACAATAACTCATCCAACTAGAAAATTGCTTTAGAAATATAGCCTATAATACATATTCTATGTTTGACTAGATTAATTTATCTTCAATCATTAGTTAATTTTTCCATTTTAATTATTAAGTCTTACTATGATTCCTTGCAAAGAAATTCAATATGCATAAGAATTAACTTAAAATATTTATTATTTAAATAATTTAATTTTCCAAAAGTCAATAGAAAATACTATAATTATACTCTAATATAATATAAATTAGTGTTTTGTTCAAAAAGAGAGAAATTATACATCAACTAAAATCAATTCAAATTACTTATCTAAGGATTGATCATGAATTAAAGTATAATAAGAGAAGTTGAGCAGATAAAAGAAAGGAAAGGTATAAAGGAGGAAAAGAATAAGAAGTGAAAGTGAGTTATGGAAGTATTAAATTCTACCTAAGTAATAATCTCTCTATTTCATATTAACTGAATTTTTGAGGTTTTTTCATTGTTCAAAATAATTATATTGTTCAAAGTTCAAGATAGATGTTTGAATTTTTTTTCATCTTTGCCCTTTTATTTATTGAAGTTTTATATTTTCTAGGAGATAAATTACACTACTTATAAAGTTATATTCATAATTTCATAAAGGAAAATAGTGGAAATTATGATTTAAATTATGTACTTGAATGTTTTTCTTAATATCTGTGCATTGCCTCACAAATTCAATTGGTAGCGTGTTGGTCTGAAGGTGAATTATTCATCTATAAAATTATTACGGTGTCTGATTTACAATTTTTAAAAACACGTAACTAATACATATACTTCCTCCATCCCAATTTATGTGATTACTTTCCATTTTAGTCACTCCCAAAAAGAGTGACAAATTTCTATATTAAGTAAAACTTTAACTATAAAATGTCTATTTTATCCTTAATGAAATGATTTACAACCACACACATTTCTATCATTCATTTTGGACCACAAGTTTTAAAAGTTTCCTTTCTTTCTTAAACTGCGTGCTGAGTCAAACTACCTCACATAAAATGAGACAGAGGGGGTACAAGTTGTGACTTATGAGGGAGACCTAACTACCTTGTTAGTTTTTGGTAGAAATTCAGTTGTAATGTTTGAAGTGTTTGAACTTTAACCCCCAAAAATTATCCAAATGGCCAGTTGCTTCTGCATCTATAATCACATTTAGTTAAGTATCCTGGAAATTAGAATAAGCAGACAAGTTTAGGAGGGAAAAGATGTATTATCCCATTTGATTAGAGATGGAGCACATTCTATTTAGGAGGAAGTTGGTTTTCTAGTAACAACAAGTCTCGACATGCAATGTTTATCATACAATTTGTGCTTACAACTTTGTCTTCTTTATTTAGGCCTCATTTCACTACACTCTCGAATAAACTCAACAACGAAACATCCATCTAGTAAAAGTATTTCTGAAAATTTGCAAATGATATCATTGTTCAAGTTTTCTATAATGATGAAACACTCACTCAATCAACAATTGTGTTACATAGTTACAACAAAGATTACTTCATAATGTCACCAGTAAAAGCCAGAACAGTTTATATAATAGTGAGTACAAGAAGTGTTATAATTGCCATAGTTGAAGCTCCTACCCAAGGGCTCGAGAAATAGTTGTGCCTTCAACTAGCCTTCATTTGACTCCCTGGCTTTTCACAATGTTGAATCAATTTGCTGCATTCTTCTACGTAATAAAAGCTTGTGATTTCCACCCATATGAAACTTTCTTGAAGATGCTGGCCACTTGTTTGTCATCTCCTATGTCCTCAAGGATGATTTACTTTTTGTGAAGAAGGTGGACAAATTTCTTTTGTCAGAAATTTAGGTCAAGGGGGAGATTTGTTAGGGTTTATTTTCCCTGATTTCTTACCATAAATAGGTTTTCCTTTTACGAAAAGGTTTTAATATTTTGACTATTCCTTTTCTTGTAGGAAAGGTTTTAGGACTCTATAAATATAGGTTTGTTCCTTCTAACTTAATCAACATTCACAATATAGTCCTAGGGTTTTGAGAGTTGCGGTTATGAGGGAGAATTTTGTGAGCCTCCTTGTATTCCGAGGGAATTGGTTGAGATTGTTTCTCTCTATATTTATAGTGGATTGCTCATCTCCTTTGTGGACGTAGGTCGATTGACCGAACCACGTTAAATCTGTCTCTTTTGGTGTGTTTCTTGATTGTCTTCTTACTCGTGATCTTTCGAGGTTTGTTTTGCTAGCTTTCGCATTACACCTGCTTATTTTTGGTCCTAACAGAAGCTCACTTCTGACAATGCTTTATCATGTCATGAAGCATCGTAAGTACAGATAAAAGGAGTTGATTTTCTAGTAACACCATGTGTTGACACCCAATTTTTGACCTCCACAATATAAAGTAATCATTTCGAGCTTCTTCAATTTTAAATGATTTAAAACAATTAGTTTTATGAAATTTCAAAAATAAATAAATATAGTTTGCATGTTATTTTAAATAGTTTTGTCACTTTTTATAATTTTTAGATAATATATATGTTTTATATAATTTTATATATAATTAGTACATTTTATGAATATTCGAAAATCGTCTAAAAAGATTTTGTTTTGTTTAAATATTTTACTAATTAGTTTAGTTATATAATAGTTTACATTTTTGGATTAATTATTTTATAATTAAGTCGATTGTTTTATTTCGTTAAGATTAACAAGCTCATTAATTAATTTATATTAATTCATCTGATTTAGTTATTAGCCAAATCCCCTAAACCCATTAAGGATCAACGGAACCCACCTACCAAACCGACCCAGCAATGTGATCCAAATCGCGCGCGATTCGGTCCAGCAATCCAGCAGTCGCATCAATCCGGCAAATCCGGAAAAAAGTCGCGCCGTCCGCCTCTCTTGTCTCTTCGACAGTGCTCTCGCACAACACTAGATACACGCCTCGTCCTCGTCCTTTGTACGAGAAGTGGCTAGGTGTCGAAATCTCGCACCTTACTTGTCCTTCACTTGATATCGGACGATCCTCCTTTATTTTCCGTTAAGAATTGTACAAGGTCGGTATTAATCTTGGCTGTCAAGCCTTATCTTCATTGAAGAATTTTGGAATTTAAATTTCAAATTTCTACCCGTTTCCCCCTTAATCGAATCCAATTTCAGCTTTAGTTTTCTTCTATAAAAACCCATCTTTGCCTTCAGTTTAAGGGGGGAGGGACAAACACAGATTTTGAGGGCAAGAACTCGCATACAAAAGAATCACAGCTTAATAAAAGTCACTAAAATTTACACCTAAATTTTGGTCACTGCTTGCAAGGCTCATCGCAAGTTTTCGTTCGTGGTGTGAAAGCTTCGTTGTCAAGCTCGTCGTCCTAGTCTCGCTGCTCCGAAGAAGGTAATATCCTTTTCTTTTCAAATGATGTATATTCCATGATGGGTTCTTCCTCAATAGTCATTCTCTGTAAGGTTTTTGTTTCTTTTGTGATAGTTGTGTCCCTTAGTATGGTCTAATTACGTTTAATGTTTTAATCTTTAGTTGATGACCCATTTGTGCTATTATTATTTTTTCTTACTTATATCAAATACATTAATTTAAACTATTCTACTACTTTTGAACCTACCTCGTTAATGTTTTAGCTTGAATTCATTCTTGGTTAGGCATATGATTTCTTTAGTCGGCTATCTGTTTAAAAGATTAATGATATAATTTATCTCATTCAAAATTAGCTATTGTTTCATTTTGTTTAAAATTTGGAAGAATTCCCAGCTTTCTTCTCCTTTTAGCACTAGTATGTTTGCCTCCCTTAACTTTGAATTGTTAATCATTCATGGTAGAGATTTATTTGTAGGGGTACTTTCAAAGCTCTGTTATTTTTAACTAGATGCAATTTGGTATAGTCAAAGTAGAATTTGACAATCTTGGTTTAGTTTTTTATTTTATTTTATTTAAAGTTCCCAGTGAGTGTTTAATTGGATAAGATGTCTCAAATGTTTTCAGTTCCTCTTTGTCGTAACTTGAGTGATGATTATTTTCAGTTGTTGAAGGTCTTCATTTTGCACGTTGTTAATTTGATTTAGAGAACCTGTTCTCTTATGATATGCATCACCTTGCTTTGTTTAGATTTCATGTCTTTAAGACCATATGTTTGGTTTTTTTTTAATCTCTTTAAAGTGAGAAAATATAATGTATGTTTCAAGTCATTGGTTGTTGGAATTTTCATGACTTGATTTTGAATTTTTAAGAAAAAGGGTTGCTGGTTAATTGTTGTTACAAAAATTTGAGTTAATTTTAATCCAATGCTAAATCTTGTTTCCTCTAGTTATTTGGGTATATAGTAATGTTTTGTTTCGCCTGTCTTCCATTGTTCTACCAATCTGAATGTTCACCAGTAGCTCAATATAGTAAAGTTATGAATTTTTTTAAAAAAAAACTTTGAGAAATTCATTGATTACCCTTTGCGTGTTTGTTTTAATTAATTCCTTTTGTTTCTTTTACTGCATGAACTCCTTCAACGAGTCCAATCGACTCCATCTATGCTTTGCATCATCTCGTTGGGCAAAAGGCCTAACATTATCAAGTCGACTTCATTATTCCAAGAATTGAAAGCTGATTTACAAGGCGGGATATTGAATTCTCAAGTCCCACAAGCCTAAAAAGGGATTGTATACATCAATATACAGGTCAAAAAATGGAAAATACAGGGCTGAGGCGAAATACAGGTGTTCGGAAGCAGGAAATACACGAAAATAGCTGATATACACTGATATATACAAAAAACGGGAACTGGGTTAAACCCCAAAAACAACAGCGGATTTGGCCCAAGAAAAGCCCAAATTCAACTTCTCTCCCTTACTCTTAAATTATTTAATTGTGATTATTTATTATTTGTTGTTTATTAACTCTAATTTTAGAATTGTTAATTAACTTAATCAAACTCTCCAAAAGATGAACTATTTCTTTGTGTTGTTTTGTTTTAACAAATTTCATTTTATCAACTCTTATATTTTTTACACACACTTGAATATTTTAGTCAAAACTTTCACTTGTCTTATTTAATTTAAAAGATACTCTCTTTAATTAATTCAATTGGTTTAAGTAATATTTAAAAAGAGATTCAAATAAATTCTAATAAATCTGATTTTGTTAAAATCTTAATCACATGCATTTTAATTCAAATGTTTCATTTTAGGTCCGTTTCTCTAAAAAATTAAAATTAAATAAAATGTGTCCTTTAGTTATTTATTTTCTCAAAGTCAATCGAATATTGTAAATTATTATATATTTTTTATGTTAAATCATTTTCCTAAAAAAAAAATAGTCAAAAATATTTTAATCAAGTCGTAGGATAATCGCGTGTTAGCGGACGCTTAAAATGTCTTAAAAACCTTCTTGAACCGTAAATAATAACCTCTTACCCATTTTCTCTAAATTTTTAAAGATTTAATCTATTAGAGTTTTTAAAAAATTAAGTTTTCTTAGTTTCTTTAAAAAATTAAGTAGCGACTCTTTTCTAAGTATTTTTCTCAAAATTGTTTTATACTTAGAACATTTCAAAAAGTAATTTAGCTAAAAATAGTAAAACTATGGCACAACACTATGTCTCGACATAGATGATCTTCTTCTCCTCCTCCTTCTTCTTTTTCTTCGTCGTCCTCCTCCTTATTCTTCCTTTTCTTCCTCTTCTTGTTCCTCCTCTTCCTCCTTTTCTTCCTCTTCTTATTCCTCCTCTTCCTCCTCCCCCTCTTCTTCTTCCTCCTCCTCTTCCACTTCCTCTTCTTCTTCCTCCTCTTACCTTCCTCCTCCTCCTCCTCTTCTTCTTCTTCTTCTTCCTCGGTTTCATAGTACTCTCGAATAAATTCGACCACAAAACAACCATCAAGAAATAACATTTCTGAAAATTTGCCAACAATATCATTGTCTAAGTTATTATCATAACACTTTAGTGCTTCATCTTTCTTTTTCTCCAATTCACTAATGCAACTTTCCACATCAAGCCCCTCTTTTCGCTGGATAAATTGTTGTAGGTACAACAATTTATACTTCTCCATCGAACTAAGTTCATGAGTCCTTTTATGGTAAGGACCAATGGAGATCAACATTGGTGTATAAGCATCCACATATGATTTTCATAAAATTTGATATCAAGTTTAGTTGAACGAAAAACACTTTTAGGGTGTGTTTGATACGACAAGAGATGATGTTTTTCCTTAAGTGAGTTTCTTATTTATGAATTGAGCTACCTAGTGCCTTTTGATGGTGGAAAGTGACAAATATAAATACTTGAAATAAACTGATTAACATTCAACTAGAAAACCCAATACAAAAGGGGGACATAGAATTAATGAAGAACTCATAATAAGATCATCAACACACATATAAAATACATGGAGGGAGTTATGAGGAAACACTACAATTGAGATAATTACTAGTACATACTTCTTAAGAGGACCTGTGAAAGTTAAAATAGTTTGTATAGCTGTGAGTATTAGGAGTATAATGGCTGCCACAGTTGAAGCTCCTACCCAAGGACTACTAAAATAATTGCGCATTAAATTTGCCTTCATTCTATTCCATGGTTTTTCACGATATTCAATTGCTTTTTTGATTTCTTCTGTGTAATAGAAGTTGAAATACGTAGTGACCCCTTTTCCGATTTTGTTGAAGAGGCTAGCAACTTCTTTGTCCTCTCCTATCCAGTTCTCTATGATTCCTTTCTAGCAAAGCAAACCCACATCTTTGTCTGAGTCGATAAGATGATCCATGAAAGTTGCATAATCGCTAAAATATGTAGGATATACATCAGGTGATTGTTGCTCATAAGCAATGAAATTTCTCAGGAGAGTTTCTGTACCATCTACGACTAGAAAATAAGGGATTGGCATCAATCCATTCTCGAACTTTATATCAAATAAACTTGTCATATTTCTGACCTTTGCATAGCTAACTCCGGCTTCGGAAAGCTCTGTTGCATTTGGCATGACCGTAGGACTCGTTAAGCAATCTTCTGAGTTTTTCATGGGATTCCCATGACTTGAAAATATGTGTACTACATGAAGTAAATGTTTGACATTTTCTGCATTACATTCTATCTTTCCAAAGGATTCAAGGGTCATTTTTGGCCAGTTAACAAAAAAGGTAAACACCTTATTCACCAGTGTTGCCAATGGTAAATCATCATCTTGCTTTGTCATGTCATGGAGCTTGTCGAGGACAAAGAAAGGAAATTGATTTTCTAGTAACATCAAGTCTCGGAATATGTAATTATGATTAATATTAATAATCTTGTCTTCTACTTTTGGATATATTCCACAACAGTACTCTCGAATAAACTCAACCACAAAATAACCGTCAAACAACAACATTTCGGAAAATTCATGACTAATATCATTACCAAGCTTTTCTATATCTTTGTAACACTTCAGTACTTCCTCCTTCACTTTCTCCAATTCATTGATGTAACTTTTCACATCAAGTCTCTTATTTCGTTGAAGAAACCTTCGTAGGTATAATAGTTTGTTCTTTTTCATTGGACCAAGTTTAGTATTCTTCTTATGATAAGGACCAATGGAGACCATCTTTGGTGTATAAGCATCTGAATTTGATTCACGTTGCCACACATTCACTTTGAATATCGTACATGATTTAATAGATGAATTGTCTAAATCCTCAAACATTTCATCAATTCTTTCATTTTTGTCGATTAAATGATCCACTTTCCTCCCTTCTTCTATCTGTAACGGAGAAGAGGCAAGTATACCCTTCTTAACTTTGCGGTCTAGATCAAATATATATTTCGTAAAAAAAAAAGTAATGCATTTCATTGTTTTATAAATGATGCATATTTACCCCTTTTGTTAATAGAGTGAATTAAAAAAAATATAGAACTAATTTTTTAATTTTAAAAATGTCACGTGACTTTAAAAAATTACCACACCTTATGCATTACCCCTCCAAATCTCTTGAAATTCATGCACGTATATAGAAAAAGATTATACATTTAATTGTCAAAAGAAAAGTGTGTTAATGAAATAAAAAAATAAATTTATATAGTTGAGAGAGACCTCATCTTTTTTAGTTTGAGGAAGCAGTGGAATTTGGTCATCTATTGGGGTAATCTCAATGGAGTGATCTGCCATACTTCTTTCTTCAACTATAAGTCCTACAAAAGAAAGTTGTTTGTTTTTTAAAGAAATTTTGAACGAAATAAGCCATTATTTAAAACAGTTTATCAAAATAATATATTTTTCTGAAATTTTACAAAATTAGAATAAACATATTTCTTAATAACGTTTTGGCTTTATTTCATTCAAAAGAATTCAATGAAAAAAATACAAAGATCTGACGGAGTAAATAGATATAAAATGTTACTATCAGTAACGTTTTATAATTCGTCACTCTGAGACACATTTACAGCTAATTACGTTACTCATAATAATGTTGGAGGCAAAGGCAGAGGCCAATTAAAGGATCATTCATAGACTCAAGGTTGAGATTTGAGAATTCATCCTCTATTTGTAAACATAGCAAAATTAGAAACAAAAGTGTTGGAGGCAGAGGCAAATATAGTTAATATTCTACGGGGTAGACTATAGACTTAATAATTTTTGACAAGAAAAATAGATATATATAATGTAAAAATCACTAGAATTCTAAAGAAACGTTACCGTGATGCCTCAGGGTAACAAATTATAAAAGATAGCAACATTTAATATTTGCTTATTCTGAATAAAATATAGCCTAAAACGTTATTGAGAAGCACGTTTATTCTAATTTCGTAAAACTTCAAAAAATAAAAACGTATTAATTTGATGAATTGATTTAAATAATAACTTTGGTCAAAAATCATTTTTTTAAATCAAATTAATTACAAAATTTGATTTGAAAAGAAAAGACAAGCAAAAAGGGAAATCAATTTTAATTTTCTTGTAGCTTTATGAAAAAGAACCCTATATACATGTCTTGTCATAACCTGTAGAAAAATAAACTAATTTGAGGTAACCTGCAGGCCTAACACACACACACACACATATATATATAAGTACATACATAAAATGGTGCATGTGTAAAGCATTTAAAATAATAATTACCTTTTTGATTTATCTATTTATAAATTGAAAATGGACTAGTTGGAGTGTACTTGAGTGTCTTCTTAAATTCTTCTCTGTTCAACTTTTTTGAGGGTGAAGAATGAGAGATGAAGAATAAAAAATTATATATGAGTATTATATATAGATTTTCTTTTGTGTGATTACAAGCCTGCCTATATTACTAACATGAAATAATGTACATTGTTGAGAAAAGTATCGTGGAATAAATAAAACTTCAGTATCACAGAATAAATGAATAATACATAAATCATAGAATAAATAAGGCTTCAGTATTATAGAACAAATGTATAATACATAAATATGTCTTTTAGTTTGACCTTGACTAATATTTATACCCCTTCTAACTTTGCATGTGCCCAAATAAACACTTAAATTTATACAGAGTTGAACAAACACATGCACAAATTCTCCGTGGCATCCTATATGTGTTTTGCCACATAAAACGTGTGTATGTGGCATAAAGTTAGATGTCTATTGAGGCCAACAAAAAGACATATATGCCTAGAATAAATAAAATTTCAGTATCATAGAATAAATTAATTTTTTCTATCTTATCACATAGGATAGGCCCAAGAGTCATCCAAAGTTATAGTAGAAAAGGAGTCATTAATGACAACTTTAATTTGGTGTTCCATATACAATGCTTTATCATCTGATAATAATAGAATTTATTCTTCTCCATGTACTTACAAGCAGCCCAAGATTTTTATATCTCCCAACAAACATGTTACATGAGGTCCCTTAAACCCTTTTTGTGGATGGTATTTTTGCAATTTAAGTGTATACTTGTGCAGACTCAAAGTTGGAGGGCATAGTTGTCTGTTAAAGCTAAATTAAGGGTCATGTTTATGTATTATGCCAATTAAATATATGTATGAAATAATGGAGGATTTGTTGGGGATATGAGGTATGAATGGGAAATAAGGAAAGTGTCATTTTTCAATAAAACATTAACTGTCGTGTGATTTGCTTTGTTTGTTGAGTTCGCTGGCGTTTTGTAATTTGCATTGCCGCTATTACACAAATGTTTTTCCATTCTATCCTGGGAGGAAGTAACCCGAAACCATGGCAATAGTGAGGGGGTTATAGGGTTATAATTTCTTAAAAGACACACAAACAACTTGTGGGCTCGGAATAATATTCTACTTCTTCTACAAACTTTTCTACATTCTTCTTTGTAATAGAAATCACTATAGATATTGACCCCCTGCCCTATTTTATCAAAGATGTTAGCTACTTCATTGTCCTCTCCTAGTTGATTGCTTATGATTCCTTTTTGACGAAGCACATTAATTCACATATTTGTCTGAGTCGATAAGATAATCCATGAACACAACAAAATCAGAAAGTACATCATATGTTTGTTGCTTATAGGCTACAAGATTTCTCCATTACATCATCAACTTCAAAATGTTTGGTAGTCTTTTATCTTTTGACATAATCTTCATACTTAAATACTGAACACTCAGGAAAGAATTATAGTATGAAGAGTGCGACAACATGTGTACTAGTTGAAGCCAGTGGCAGATAAGGTTGTGGATGCTCTGAAAGTGGAGGAGTCAAAAATATAAAAAATGACATGTTAAAAGTGAGATTCAAACTCAGGCTCAGCAATACTAAAAGAGCCTTAAGCACCCACCCAAGAGCCAATGGACCAGTAAGATCATTTGTTCACTAAGTGCTCTATGTTAATTTTATACAAATACCTCTTAATTTCTACACAGATATATATATTCCGAGACGACGTTAATGGGTGCTTGAGCACCCGGAGGACTCTATGTGGGTACACCCCTGGTTGAAGCAGATGTTTGATGTATTTGATATCACCTTCCCTCTCAAGATAGGACCATCAATTTCCTTTGTCATATCATGAAGCTTGGTGAGCACAAAGAAAGGAAGTTGGAAACAACAAATCTCGACGTGCAATGTTTATCATACAATTCGCTGTTAGGCGTCATTCCACTACACTCTTGAATAAACTCAACTACGAAACATCCATCTAGTAAAGGTATTTCTGAAAATTTGCAAATGATATCATTGTTCAAGTTTTCTATAATGAGGAAACACTCACTCAGTACTAAATGTAACCCATGGAGGTTTGGCCGAAAAGCCACCTCTTGTACTCTTTTTGCGAAGTTATCAATAAGTTGGGGTCTATACCTAACCCCCCACCAATAGGTGGTTTTGAAAAAAAAAAGAAAAGGAAACACTCACTCAGTCAACAATTGGTTACATAGTTACAACAAAGATTACTTCATAACGTCACCAATAAAAGCCAGAACATTCTGCATAACAGCGAGTACAAGAAGTGTTATAGCTGCCACAGTTGAAGCTCCTACCCAAGGACTCGAGAAATAGTTGTGCCTTAAACTAGCCTTCATTTGACTCCATGGCTTATCACAATGTTGAATCAATTTGCTGCATTCTTTTATGTAATAAAAGCTTGTGATTTCCACCCCATCTGAAAGTTTCTTGAAAATGCTGGCCACATGTTTGTCATCCCCTATGTCCTTAAGGATGATTTTCTCCTTGCGAAGAAACTTCACATCTCATGAAGGTTTCCATAGTATCCTCGATTACAAAACAAGGTATTTTCATTAATCCCTTCTCAAACTTGATATCGAATAATGTTGTTTTATCCTCCTTCTTTTCTTGCACATATCCTATTCTTATGAATCTAACTCCAGCATCGTAAAGCTCTGTTACACTTGGAATATGATAGCAATCCCATAAACCAAGAACTTTGGGAGTTTCTTTTGACTTCGTTAATTGCAAAACGTTGTCACAAAATCTTATCTTGCAACATTCTTTTGGTGTAGTAGAATTTGTGTTTTGTTTAGCTTTCATATGATCATGATCTGATGGTCGAGAAAACATGTGTACTACGTGAACTAAATGATTGAATTGTTCTGTATTAAAATTGTGAATCTCTGGTGGGGGTATGAATTTCGCCTTTGGGAAAGTATCAAGTAAGGTCTTTCTTACCATAAACAAGAAGCTCACTTCTTTATGATGCTTTGTCATGTCATGAAGCATGGTAAGTACAAAGAAAGGGAGTTGATTTTCTAGTAACACCATGTCTCGACACACTTGTTTCTTCATCCATTCCAAGTTGATGATGTTGTCGTTGTCTTCTTCTTCTTCTTTTTCCTCGGTTGCATAGTACTCTCGCATAAATTTGACCACAAAACAACCATCAAGCAACAACAATTTTGAAAATTTGCCAACAATATCATCGTCAAAGTTATCGTCATAACACTTTAGTGTTTCATCTTTCTTTTTCTCCAATGCACTAATGCAACTTTCCACATCAAACCCTTCTTTTCGCTCGAGAAATTGTTGTAGGTACAACAATTTGTACTTCTCCATCGAACTAAGTTCATGAGTCCTTTTATGGTAAGGACCAATGGAGATCAACATTGGCATATAAGCATCTGCATTTGATTTTCGTAAAATTTGATATCAAGTTTAATTGAAGAAAAACACTTTTAGGATGTGTTTGATACGACAAGAGATGATATTTATTTTTTTAAAAATAAGTGAATTTCTTATTTATGAATTGAGCTACCTAGTGCCTTTTGATGGTGGAAAGTGACAAAAAATATAGATAAACTAATTAACATTCAACTAGAAAACCCAATACAAAAGGGGGACATAGAATTAATGAAGAACTCATAAAAAGATCATCAACACATATATAAAATACATGGAGGGAGTTGTGAGGAAACACTACAATTGAGATAATTACTTTTTAATAGGACCTGTCAAAGTTAAAATAGTTTGTATAGTTGTGAGTATGAGCAGTATAATGGCTGCCACAGTTGAAGCTCCTACCCAAGGACTACTAAAATAATTGTGCATTAAATTCGCCTTCATTCTATTCCATGGTTTTTCACAATGCTCAATTGCTTTTGTTATTTCTTCTTTGTAATAGAAGCTAGAATACGTAGTGATTCCTTTTCCGATTTTGTTGAATAGGGTAGCAACTTCTTTGTCCTCTCCTATCCAGTTCTCTATGATTCCTTTCTGGAAAAGCAAATTCACATCTTTGTCTGAGTCGATAAGATGATTCATGAAAGTTGCATAATCGCTAAAATATCTAGGATCTACATCAGATGATTGTTGCTCATACGCAATGAGATTTCGCAGGACAGTTTCTGTACCATCTACGACTAGAAAACAAGGGATTGTCATCAATCCATTCTCGAACTTTATATTAAGTAAACTTGTCACATTTTTTACCTTTGCAAAGCTAACTCCAGCTTCAGAAAGCTCTGTTGCATTTGGCATCACCCTTTGACACTTTATGCTATTGTTTAACTTTTTCATGGGATTCCCATGACATGAAACTATGTGTACTAGATGAAGTAAATGTTTGATATTTTCTGCATTACATTCTATCTTTTCAGGGGATTCAAGGTCCATATTTGGCCGGTTAACAAAAAAGGTAAACACCTTATTCACCAGTATTGCCAATGGTAATTCATTATCTTGCTTTGTCATGTCATGAAGCTTGTTGACGACAAAGAAAGGAAGTTGATTTTCTAGTAACATCAAGTCTCGGAGTATGTAAACATGATTAATATTAATAATCTTGTCTTCTCCTTTTGGATATATTCCATAACACTCTCGAATAAACTCAACCACAAAACAACCATCAAATAACAACATTTCGCAAAATTCATGACCATCGTTACCAAACTTTTCTAAATCTTCGTAACACTTCAATACTTTCTCCTTAACTTTCTCCAATTCACTGATGTAACTTTTCACATCAAGTCTCTTATTTCGTTGAAGAAACCGTCGTAGGTATAATAGTTTGTACTTTTTCATTGGACCAAGTTGAGTATTCTTCTTATGGTAAGGACCAATGGAGACCATCTTCGGTGTATAAGCATCTGGATTTGATTCACGTTGCCACACATTTACTTTGAATATCGTACACGATTTAATAGATGAATTGTCTAAATCCTCAAACATTTCATCAATTCTTTCATTTATGTCGATTAAATGATCCACTTTCCTCTCTTCTTCTATCTGTAACGGAGAAGAGGCAAGTATACCCTTCTTAACTTTGTGGTCTAGATTAAATATATATTTCGTAAAAAAAAAGTAATGCATATATACCTTCATTGTTTTATAAATGATGCATATTTACCCCTTTTGTTAATAGAATGAATTAAAAATA
This sequence comes from Solanum tuberosum, assembly GCF_000226075.1. Classification (NCBI taxonomy): domain Eukaryota; kingdom Viridiplantae; phylum Streptophyta; class Magnoliopsida; order Solanales; family Solanaceae; genus Solanum; species Solanum tuberosum. Next base: position 203,754 of record NW_006239256.1, on the reverse strand, counting down.
ATATAAAACTAATTTTTTAATTTCAAAAATGTCATGTGACTTTAAAAAATTACCACACCTTATGCATTACCCCTCCAAATCTCATGAAATTCATGCACATATATAGAAAAAGATTATGCATTTAATTGTCAAAAGAAAAGTGTGTTAATGAAATAAAATAAATAAATTTATATAGTTGAGAGAGACCTCATCTTTTTTAGTTTGAGGAAGCAGTGGAATTTGGTCATCTCTTGGGGTAATCTCAATGGAGTGATCTCCCATACTTCTTTCTTCAACTATAAGTCCTACAAAAGAAAGTGGTTTGTTTTTAAAGAAATTTTGATCGAAATAAGTCATTATTTAAAACCGTTTATCAAAATAATATATTTTTCTGAAATTTTACAAAATTAGAATAAACATATTTCTTAATAACGTTTTGGCTTTATTTCATTCAAAAGAATTCAATGAAAAAATACAAAGATCTGACGGAGTAAATAGATATAAAATGTTACTATCAGTAACGTTTTATAATTCGTCACTCTGACACACATTTTACACCTAATTACGTTACTCAGAAAAATGTTGGAGGCAGAGGCCAATTAAAGGATCATTCATAGACTCAAGGTTGAGATTTGAGAATTCATCCTCTATTTGTAAACATAGGAAAATTAGAAACAAAAGTGTTGAAGGCAGAGGCAAATATAGTTAATATTCTACGGGGTAGACTATAGACTTAATAATTTTTTACAAGAAAAAATAAAAATAAAATAAATATATATATATATGTAATGTAAAAATCACTAGAATTCTAAAGAAACGTTACCGTAATACCTCAGAGTAACAAATTATAAAACGTTATTGATAGTAACATTTAATATTTGCTTATTCTGAATAAAATATTGCCTAAAACGTTATTGAGAAGCACGTTTATTCTAGTTTCGTAAAACTTCAAAAAATAAAAACGTATTAATTTGATGAATTGATTTAAATAATAACTTTGGTCAAAAATTCATTTTTTTAAATCAAATTAATTACAAAATTTGATTTGAAAAAGAAAAGACAAGCAAAAAGGAAATCAATTTTAATTTTCTTGTAGCTTTATGAAAAAGAACCCTATATACATGTCTTGTCATAACCTGTAGAAAAATAAACTAATTTGAGGTAACCTGGCTTAATATATACATATATATATATATATATATATATATATATATATAAAACATTTAAAATAATAATTACCTTTTTGATTTATCTATTTATAAATTGAAAATGGACTAGTTGGAGTGTACTTGAGTTTCTTCTTAAATTCTTCTCTCTTCAAATTTTATGAGGGTGAAGAATGAGAGATGGAGAATAAAAAATTCTATATGAGTATTATATATAGATTTTCTTTTGTGTGATTGCAAGCCTACCTATATTACTAACATGAAATAATGTACATTTTTGAGAAAAGTATCATGGAATAAATAAAGCTTCAGTATTACAGAATAAATGAATAATATATAAATCATAGAATAAATAAAGTTTCAATATTATTGAATAAATGTGTAATACATAAATATGTCTTTTAGTTTGACCTTGACTAATATTTATACCCCTTCTAACTTTGCGTGTGCCCAAATAAACACTTAAATTTGTACAGAGTTGAACAAACATATGCACAGATTCTCCGTGGCATCCTACATAGGGCTGGACATTCGGTATTTCGGTTCGGTTTTGGTTTTTTTTTTGGTTTTTTTGGTTTTTGGTTCTTGTACAACGTGTACCGAACACCGAATCGAAATAATTTGGTTCGGTTCGATTTATGTTATTTCGGTTCGGTTTTGTTAATTTAGTTTTTTGTTATGGGCCTGCTTAGTGGGATTTTTAAAATTTTGTAATTTTTTTGTTTATTTTATTTATATTTATTTCTTTTTGCTTATTTTACTCTGTTTTTCGAATTATTGTATGATTCAAAATAATAAGTTGTCATTAACATTGAAATTTAGCCTTGTTATAACATTGAAATTTACCGATCGTTGCTGTGCTGCGGCTGCCTGCTGGTCGACTGGCGACTGTTGCGTACTGCTGGTCGCCGGAATGGTCGACGCTGCTGTAGTCTGTAGACGACTAGACGTGGGAACGGTAATTTTTGCCTTTTGGGAAGTGGGTCTGTAAAGTTGAAAAGTTTGAAAAGACAAATTTTTGTTTTTAATTTTTAATTATAATATTTATTATTTAATATTAATAATTAATATAATATTAATATATATTATAATATAATATATTTCGGTAAATCGAAATACCGCATTACACAAAAATTACATACCGAAAACCGAACCAAAATACCAAAAAATACAAAAACAAAACCGAAAACCGAAATATCGAAATCGAATTACCAAAATAATTCGGTTCGTTCGATTCGATTCGGTTTTTCGGTGATTATGCGCAGCCCTAAATTTCTACATGTGTTTTGCCACATAAAACGTGTGTTTGTGGCATAAAGTTAGATGTCTATTGAGGCAAACAAAAAGGTATATATGCCTAGAATAAATAAAGCTTCAGTATCATAGAATAAATTATTTTTTTCTATCATTTATCACATAGGATAGGCCAAGAGTCATCCAAAGTTAAATTATTTTTTTCTATCATTTATCACATAGGATAGGCCAAGAGTCATCCAAAGTTAAATTATTTTTTTCTATCATTTATCACATAGGATAGGCCAAGAGTCATCCAAAGTTAAATTATTTTTTTCTATCATTTATCACATAGGATAGGCCAAGAGTCATCCAAAGTTAAATTATTTTTTTCTATCATTTATCACATAGGATAGGCCAAGAGTCATCCAAAGTTAAATTATTTTTTTCTATCATTTATCACATAGGATAGGCCAAGAGTCATCCAAAGTTAAATTATTTTTTTCTATCATTTATCACATAGGATAGGCCAAGAGTCATCCAAAGTTAAATTATTTTTTTCTATCATTTATCACATAGGATAGGCCAAGAGTCATCCAAAGTTAAATTATTTTTTTCTATCATTTATCACATAGGATAGGCCAAGAGTCATCCAAAGTTAAATTATTTTTTTCTATCATTTATCACATAGGATAGGCCAAGAGTCATCCAAAGTTAAATTATTTTTTTCTATCATTTATCACATAGGATAGGCCAAGAGTCATCCAAAGTTATAGTAGAAAAGGAGTCATTAATGAAAACTTTAATTTGGTGTTCCATATACAATGCTTTATCATCTGATAAGAATATAATTTATTCTTCTCCCTGTACTTACAAGCAGCCAAAGATTTTTATATATTTCTCCCGACAAACAATAACATGTTACATGAGGACCCTTAAACCCTTTTTGTGGAGAGTATTTTTGCAAGTTTAAGTGCATATTTGTGCAAATTCAAAGTTGGAGGACATAATTATCTATTGAAGCTAAGTTAAGAGTGTGATTGTTTCTTCTTTTGTGTTTAAATAAACCATAAATGATGTTTACCAATAATCACTTAATCATATTATGATTATTAAAGTCCACTTATTTTTTTTTTATACATATCTTTGAAGGTACGAAATTAAAAAAATTAAATTTAAAATATTTTTTAAAAAAAATTGACGGGTGTGGCGGGGGAGGGGGGTTGTC